>NC_138548.1:50130361-50270361 GCF_964273705.1 Natrix helvetica
GAAACCCACCACTATATTGCAATGTCAATGAACCATACTTTTTTCTTTTCAATTATTGTTATTGTTGTAGGGCAAGTGCCTGTCAGTCTGGATTCTGAAGTCCAACAAGATTTTGCCTTTCTCATTCTCTAAAACATTTTCAACCTAATGGTCCCAGTGGTTTTTGTTGTACTCAAATCCAAACTTTTGGCATAATTTCCAGTGAATAATCTTAGCAACACGGTTATGGCGTTGTAGGTAGTCAGTTTGTGAAATTTTGCTGCACCCGCTGATCAAGTGGTCATTATTATTATTATTATTATTATTATTATTATTATTATTATTATTAATAATAATAATAATTCTGGGTTGCAAAAATCCAGGTTATTATTAAATGGGAGCAAAGAGTCATGTTTATTAATATCTATATACTGCCATCTAGATGTCATCTGGAATTTGCAGTCCAAACATCTTAATTTTAACTTCTGAAATAGATGATTCTTCCACCAGGGAGTGTCAAACTGGTGGCCCATCGGCCAGATGCATAAGATGCAGGCCACGCCCACCCTGTCTCCGCAAAAGCAAAAAATGTCACAGTACATCATGTGACACAATCGAGTTTGACATCCATATTCTAGACTTATGAAGAAAAAAAGTAGAACAGACTACAAAGTAAGGCAAAATGTACATTTTCAGAGTTCAAATAGCAACATTTAAAAATCTGAATTATCCAGGATAATTCAGGATATCTGATCATTTCAGCTAGATGTTGTCATAAATCCTAATAATAATATTTACCTTGTAAAATTACAAAGTTCTAAATATTAGCAGTCTCGCTTATTCACTGGAGTTTTTAGTACATGTTAAACTACCTGATGGATAAATTATGTTATTGTAACTAATAATTACTTTGAGGCAATCTTTGAGGTAATAGTAAAACAGTAAAAATAAAACTTGTAATTAATAACAGAACAATAGTATAAAATGGATGGTGAGATAATTGGAACATCAATGAGACAGTCATCAAAACATTAAAGGTGGGACCTCTCGAAATTAGCAGATGACTTTGGAAAGCTGAAAAGATGGCTAAGTCTTTTTAAAGCTCCCAAAGTGAAGAAATATTTTGTGAAATTGTTATGCATGCAGTGTAGTATTCTTGTACTTACCATAGATAGTAGATGTAGAATGCCATCTTCTTTTGCTCTAAATTCATCTGCACAGCAACTTTCTGACCCCTTGTGTTTTAACTGTCACAAACACACTCTTTTAGTAATTCTATTAAATATTGTAATTACAGTAGTAAAACCTAATACAAACTAAAAAAAAAGATTTAAAAATAGAAAGAGTAAAAGGTGCAAAGAGAAAAAATGGGAAAGACATAAAGAATAGAAAACAAAACAAAATAACAGTAAAAAAAGAAAAGAAATATATAAATGACTCCCAAACTCCATTAAAATTTTACTAACTTCTTAAATTACAACACATGACCTCTTTTTCCCATATTCCACCTCTTATCTACAAACAAATTCATAAGTATCATCATTAAGCTTTCCAGAAATAACAACATATTTATTTTAACCTTATTCAAATAACCAACATTATATTCCTTGATTTTATTTCTAACAATCTTAATCTTTAGTCCAGTCAAATGTTGCAGACTTTGACAATTTCTCCTTTGTCTCTTCTCATCAGATTCTTTAGAGCTTTAAATTTAAAGTTTAAGAACTTTCTGACCTTGCCAAAGTTTTTTTTAAGTCCAATGTAGAAATATTATACACTTCAGTCTCTTGGTTTACTGTTTGGATTTCCCTGTTAATTATTAAAACATTCAGCCAGTTTATTTTCTATGTCCAGTGTAACACCTTTTTCCATTTCATTCTTGTAACCTCTCATTTGTAAGTCCATTTTCAACCCATTCTCTGACTGAGTAAGGTAAGCTAACACCTTTAGACAGATTCAATGTTTGAATATTTCACTCTATTCTGTAACTGTTAGTCAAGGTTACGTATGCTTTCTATATTAATTGAAATCATTGTTTTCTTTTGGTATCCAATTTTAAAAATAATCAAAGCAAAAGCATTTTCCCATAGGAAGGATTTTTAAAATTAATTTTAAATCTTATTTCAAATTTATCTGGATTCTTAGTTTTTGACTTTCTAAAATCCACGTTTTAATCAACCTTCTGCTGTTTGTTTTTTTTAATCTTCAGAATGGGCTTGTCCTTCAGAACTGTTATGAAAAAAGTTATTCACCTTTCAGAGAAACTTCACTGTTGTAGATTCCAGTGGCCAAAATGTTTAAATACTAATCAATTTGGGTTCCATCAGAAATAGAAAATTCAATTCTCTTCTTTTACTAAAAGAACCCAGCACTCTTGGAAAGTTATTCACTGATTGAATAGGCAAAAAAATTGGGAGAAAGCATAAATAAATTTGCCCACCCAACTTAGAGCATTAAGAATGATTAAAGTCTGGATTTTTGTATTCATTTTTTCTGGATTTAAAATATGTTTTGCTTAAACATGTTTCTAATAGGCTGTATATCTTTCATTATTATTTCAGAGGCAGATATAAAATATTTCTCAGAAACAATATCTACCAAGAAGTGTAGAAATGTCTTTACTTAGAATATGGACAGAGGGAAGGAGGGAGGGAGATATTCTCTGTGTTGTCAATTAGTATGACACTAAATGAAATTGAGATATTTATCTAACCGATAAACTATCTGATTGTGCTTATCTTCAATTTGTGATTCTATCCTCCTTCTTTCTGCTATTATATAATTAAAATGTTGCTCTTCCCTCTTTCAGTTCTTCAAAATAGCTTATGGTTGAGTTACAATAAAATATTCTCCACAATCTAATTATGTTCAAATTAGTCTTTCTATTAATAACATTATATAACATGATTAGTATCCACAATAAAATAAAGACTTAATTGGTAAAAACTAATTAAGGAATCATTGAAAAAAAGTCTCCTACATGTGCAAACATAGATCAACCAAACTTATATCATATGATAGCTATGATATGCTATCTAAAATAGCAAAGAAGTTGGAATGAGCAGGTTTTGATACTGGATATTAGATTTCCAGATGTTAACATTCTCTCTTAAGTTAAGTAGAGAAAAAAGCATGATTCAGAGTGGTGACTACTAGCATCATCCAACCATCATATGAGGAGATGCTTGATATTGCCTCAACAGTAACTGAGTATTTAAATTCTAACATGGGGGTAGGTTCATGCTGTATTATAAATGGCACATGGCATAGGCCATACCTGATCTCTGAGAAGAGGAATAGAATATGTGGTATATGAATTTCCTGTGCTCAGTCTGAATTCTAAACTATCTGTAAGCCTAGCCTCAACTTTGCTCAGACTGTAAAAGAATATTCCATTTCTCGTTACAATGCTGATTCCCGTAACAAGCAAACAAAAGCAATAAGGCACTATTATTTTCCAGATTGACTCTGAAATTTAGCAAGGGAGACAGTCAGTCTGTGCTTGGTATGAGATTAACTATGATTATCATTTTTTTAATATAATGGCATTCAGTGTGACATCATATTCACATAAAATAATTGATGGTGTCAAATATAGGAACAGGAACACTTTCACCAGTAGGATTTTTTTTTTCCAGTCATTTACTGAAACATAATTTGGTTTTTGGTCTGATGAAAATTCTACCATATGAAAAGTATGAATTTCTATACAAAAATGGATACTATAGAAACATGGTTTGAATGTATCTGAGCTATTTGCATGATATAGTCATAATCATTTGTTGCCTTCTGGTATCTCACTTGGAATAAACCAGCAATTTTATTGCAAGTTTATTTCATCATCATGATCATCCAACTGGATAAAATTTTGTAGAATATTTAGTTAGATGGTTTAAAACAGATTTCTTTATCATAAAGCCCATATGACACACTGCTTTAACAAATGCTATTTCCAAAACAAGTAATGTGGAGAGAAGGGTATTTGCACTGCTTTCATTAAGGAAGGATCAACATATAGCTTCCATGGGTTATTGACCATATTTTGAAAGATGAAGTAGCTCTCCTACCAGAAATGTCTCTACTTACAGAATACAGAATAACAGAATTGGAAGTGACCTTGGAGGTCTTCTAATCCAACCCTTTCTCCAAGATGGAGACTCTATACCATTCTGGACAAAATGATGTCCAATTTCTTCTTAAAAACTTTCAGTGATGGAACACCTACAGCTTCTGGAGGCAAGCCGTTGTACTGATTAATTGTTCTCACTGCTAGAAAATTTCTCCTTAGTTCTAAGTGACTATTCCCTTGATAGTCTCCATACCTTACTTCTTCTCCCACTGGTGCATAGATAGGTAGATCTGATAGCTCCATGAAATCATCAGCAACTGAACTTGACTCAAAGGAAATTTTATGTTCTTATTGACATCTAATTTAAATCTTATTGGATGCAGTTGAATATGTTAATTCTTGTTTTGCACAATAGAGGTAAGAGCTAAATTGTTCATAAAGTAATTTTAAATGGCATTCTTCATTGGCTTCTCTACATGAACCAGACATAAGGAAAAAAATACTTGTAAAGTTCTATGCCTCTGTATTAAAACTTCAAGGCAAACATGGGAATTGTCCTGTGATTTCCTGAAAAGAATTATTTTTGTCCTATATTTGACTTTAGCTCTATAGTCTTTACCAGGAAGCACTTCAGATAGTCCTCAACTTATGATCACATAAAAAGGCAACCACAGTTTTTTTTCCTTGAAGACTTTTCACTTCTCATCCAAGAAACTTTTTCAATTCTCTGACTGAATGGTTGGGAACAGAAGGATTTATATTCCTTCCAGTCCTCTGATTGAATATAAATCCTTCCATTCTCCAATATCCCATCAGAACTGAACAAACTTCATGGGGGGGGGGGAGGCAAAACTTCTTCAAGGAAAAAAGCAAAGAAAGTCCTGTTGCCTTTTGAAAAAGCACCTTTTGGACAACCATGACCTGGATGATCAAGAATCTCCCTAAAACTGAGCCTAAAATTGCTGTTGCTAAGTGAGCAATTGTTCAGTGAATTTTGCCCCATTATTGATCATTCTTGCCACAGTTGTTAAGTGAATCACTACAGTTGTTAAGTTAGTAATATGGTTGTTGAATAAAACTGGCTTCCCCATTGATTTTGCTTGCCAAAAGGTCACAAAAGTTGATCACATAAGCCCAGGACATTGCAATGTCATAAATATAGCAATAGCACTATAGCACTTAGACTTATATACAGCTTCATAGTGCTTTACAGCCCTCTCTAAGTGGTTTACAGAGTTAGCATATTGCAACAATCTGGGTCATCATTATACCAACCTCAGAAGGATGAAAGGCTGAGTCAACCTTGAGCCAGTGACAATCAAACTGCTGAACCTCTGCTGGCAGTCAGCAGAATTAGCCTACAATACTGCATTCTAACCACTGTGTCACCCTGGCTCTTAATTGAAGAGAGAAGAATTGAAAGCTTTGATTAAGAGAGTGTTCTTGACCATGCTGATGCTTTTAGATGCCTTCAAGCCAAGAATTCCCAACAAAAGGCATTGAGCACTAAGGGATCAGGACAGGAAATAGGGCTTTTACATCAGTTGGTAAATTTTGTTAGGACATTATTTTTGTTGATGTTTTTTTTCCATGCCATGTTCATCATTTATTAGTAGAATTAAAAGAGCACTCTTTTAATTCAACTGCATTGAATCTGGACTATGTAAGAAAAGGAATATCATTTAAGGGGCGTGGGGCTGACATTGTGATGATACGACATGCAATCTTGAAGCTCCAAGATCGCCGTCAATATCTCTGCCGCTGGATGGTTTAGGTCCTTTTGGACCTAAACTGTCCCGCAGAGACGGTGAGAGAGAAGAGCACATCCTGCTGATCCCAAGACATCGCAAAGTCCCTGTTAGATCCAGGAGAAGCCCTTTTTTCCGGCGACAGAGAAGCAGCCTTTAAAGCTGCTAAAAGTTGGAACAGTTCCAGAATGGAAGGAAAGCGGGAGAGAAAGTGTATCAAATTTTATTATTAGAGAAAACCCAAAAAGATCAAAAGTAAAGTTAAAATTGAAGACAGAAGAGGTTAAGTAGCGAGATTAAGCCTGAGTCAAACTTAGTGTATTATTTTTCTTTATTTTTTTTTATTGATGGAATTTTTACAAACGCTTCTTACTTTTCAAACTGGACTGGTTTTTTTTCTTCTTTTATTTCTCTTTTTTAATACTTATTGATTAAGACTTTTTTTTCTTTTTCTTTTTTCAACGCTCTATTGCATTTTCTTTTTAAGAATTTCTCTTTTTCTCCTTAAATTTGGAATATAAAGAGGGAAGTAAAAGTAGAGGGAAAGAAGTAACACTGCCACTTAGAGGCTTGGAGGCTTGGAAACATTCAGATATTAAATTTATTGGCTGTGTAACTCCAATGAACTCTTTAAAGCAACATTTTTCATGTGCATCTAGGGAATAAGGAATAAGGGTGGATTTTTTCCCTATTCAGTGCTAAGAATATTATTACTAATCATCGTTGTTTTCATGCAAAATTTTGCAGTATGGTTGAATTGTTTTCAGGTATTTGAGGAAGGACAGTAGTAGCAAGACCAAAAGAAGCAAACAGTGTGTCTTTGGACAACTTGCTGAAAGTTCTTAACAATTTTGTATGCTGAACTAGAATTAAATTAATGTTCTGAAAAGTTTTTTTAAAACTCCCTTTCTTGATGTACCATCTATAATAAAACCATATAATTGTTTGAGGCATAATATTTTCAACATATGTTCAGCAATAAATATGTTTGGGAATTATATTTCTGCCATATGGTATAAAGTAACAATAATCTTGATTTGTACACATTAAGTGGGACTTCAAGTTTCCTTCGCTTCCTTCATTTTCCCTACAGTATGTCTTACACTATTCTAGAAATGAATCTTAAAAGAATCCCTTTATAAATATATTTTCCTGTTCCTGACTTTACTAACAATGCTTAATCTAAACAGCTGTTTAAAAGTTTCCATAATAAAGGTTTAATGAAAACAAATTTAATATGGGCCTTTCCAGTTAATGTATTAATTTCATAATGTGGAATATTGGCCACTGCCTGAAAGAATCGACAATATTAATTAAACAGTGTACAGTATAGCTTTAAAATGTATTATTCACCTAAGAATTAAAGTGAAGAAAAATTGTTTTAAAGAAGAATACCTAAAGTGTTGTATTCTACAGAGCACTTATTTGGAAGTAACAAGTACTGTATGTATTTTTTGTAAGAGTTAAATCATAATAAACCAAACTAACAAATTTTGTAAGAATCTGTGACCTTCCTGTCTCTTGCGTAACAGGAGAACAACTCAAAAAAGAACTGCCCAAATAATTAAGGATATAGAAGCACAAAATGATATAGCTATCCTTAGTAAGGTGGGTAACTTGAAATGGCTGAGTAAATGCAAACATACTTTTCAAGTAGACAGATATTTGAAGTTACAACTGTCAAAACATTTTAGGGAGATATTTACATGAGCAGGATTTGAACAATACAATACAATACAATACAATACAATACAATACAATACAATACAAAAATACAATACATACAATACAATACAATACAATACAACACAACACAACACAACACAACACAATAGTAGAGTTGGAACGGACCTTGGAGGTCTTCTAGTCCAACCCCCTGCCTAGGCAGGAAACCCTATACGGTTTCAGACAAATTACTATCCAACATCTTCTTAAAGACTTCCAGTATTGGGGCATTCGCTTGGACTACTGTAACGCTCTCTACATGGGGCTTCCCTTGAAATGCACCCGGAGGCTACAGTTGGTCCAGAACGCAGCCACGCGGGTAATTATGGGGAGTACTAGGTACTCCCATGTGACACCGTTCCTGCGTGAGCTGCACTGGCTTCCTGTGGTCTATCGGGTGCGTTTCAAGGTTTTGATAACGATCTTCAAAGCGCTCCATGGCTCAGGACCTAGTTACTTGCGGGATCGTATTCTGCCCCATACATCCCTGCGACCAATCCACTCGCACAGAGAGGGTCTCCTCCAGGTGCCATCCACCAGGCAGTGCCGGGGGGCGGCGCCTAGGAGTAGAGCCTTCTCTGTGGCAGGCCCAGCCCTGTGGAATGACCTCCCCCCGGATATTAGGAATACCTCTGACCTCCGCTCCTTTCGTGTAAAGCTCAAGACCCACCTATTTCAAGTAGCTGGCCTGGCTCAACTTTGATCCAACTATATCGCTCCTGATGGGTTTTTTATTTGGGGTATTTTAATTGTATTAAATTATTTAGGGGTTTTTTAACATTGTGTTTTTAACTGTTTTTTATTCATCAGCTCACCTCCTCCTTGTATATGTATATGTCTTGGTATACGTTTTTGTTATATGTATGTTTGTTTATATATTTATTTCCTATGTTTTATTGTACGCCGCCCCGAGTCCTTCGGGAGAGGGTGCGGCTAAGAAATAAATTATTATTATTATTATTATTATTATTATTATTATTATTATTATTATTATTATTATTATTATTATTATTATTATTATTCACAACTTCTGGAGGCAAGCTGTTCCACTGATTAATTGTTCTAATTGTCAGGAAATTTCTTCTCAGTTCTAAGTTGCTTCTCCCCTTGATTATTTTCCACCCATTGCTTCTTGTTCTACTCTCAGGTGCCTTGGAGAATAGTTTGACTCCCTCTTCTTTGTGGCAACACCTGAGATATTGGAACACTGCTATCATGTCTTCCCTAGTCCTTCTTTGCATTAAACTAGACATACCCAGTTCCTGCAACCGTTCTTCATATGTTTTAGTCTCCAGTCCCCTAATCATCTTTGTTGCTCTTCTCTGCACTCTTTCTAGAGTCTCCACATCTTTTCTACATCGTGGCGACCAAAACTGAATGCAGTATTCCAAGTGTAGCCTTACCAAGGCATTATAAAGTGGTATTAACACCTCACGTGATCTTGATTCTATCCCTCTGTTTATGCAGCCTAGAACTGTGTTGGCTTTTTTGGCAGCTGCTGCACACTGCTGGCTCATATTTAAATGGTTGTCCACTAGGACTCCAAGATCCCTTTCACAGTTACTACTGTTGAGCAAGGTACCACCTATACTGTACCTGTGCATTTCGTTTTTGTGGCCTAAATGTAGAACCTTACTCTTTTCACCATTGAATTTCATTTTATTAGATAGTGCTTGACACAATGATCAGATATGGGAAATTCCATTCTATACCCTACAATGAGCATTTCTGCATTTGTGAAGCGGCAGATGTAGAAGACCTGACTCACATTCTATTTGATTGTTGCTTGTATAAGGGGGTGAGAGACAGGTACCTTGGTCTATATACCATTGGGTTCCCCATATCAAAACAACTTACCTTATGTGCGGCCAGAACTTGAAAATAACATTTAACACAGCACAGAACTTGAACAAAATGGTTGAGATCTGCATATGTTGGACTGATTGGGATAGACTGCAGGAGTGACACCAAAATATAATTTTATCATATTTTACCTATATCTTAAATTATTGAATTCTATTCCAATTTCATTTTAGGCTGTATTTTATTCTAATTCCATTTTAAATCTTATTTTATTCCAATTTCATTTTAAATTGTATTTTATCAAATTCCATTTTAAATTGCTTTTATCAGATTTTAGTAATAATTTGTCTCTGGAACTTTGCACTTTGATAATCCTCAAGGGCTAATCAATAAAGACTCAATGGACATAATAAATCATTAGATTACACTGGGGAAATTACATCATTTTTAGAATTTTACTTTAAAAAGGTTTGTTTATTGTATGTGTCTGTGTGCATGCAGGGATTCATGCAATTCTCTATTTCTTACATTAAGTATCATTGTTAAGTCTGCACTCAATAGCTGCAGGATTTCAAAAAGAAGACTGTTACATAACTTGCCTCTGATATGTATACCATACATTTTTAATGAAGAAAAAAAAGTACTCCTGTCTATTGGTTGGTAAGAGAGTACTTTTAAACCTTATTGTCCTGCTTTTTCTGATGTAGGACCTCCTCCCATCTGTTCTTTCTCCCATTTATATCTTCACTAAAGCTTTGGAAGTATGGTCAGAGGATTGAATTCATATTAGGAACAGCAGTAGTTAACACGAGTCTGGCTTTTACGGTTGATACTCATCACTTTTTCTTGTTCTATGATATATAGAAGAGAAACTTCCTGACAGTTAGAACAATTAATCAGTGGAACAGCTTGCCTCCAGAAGTTGTGAATGCCCCAACACTGGAAGTCTTTAAGAAGATGTTGGATAGACATTTGTCTGAAACGGTATAGGGTTCCTGCCTAGGCAGGTGGTTGGACCAGAAGACCTCCAAGGTCCCTTCCAACTCTGCTATTGTATTGTGTTGTATATTAAGAACAATTGTGCTTGAAACTGTGCTTGCTAAAATTGCAACTAAAATGGTATTTTGAAATTCTGCATCATATTTATAGGAAGAGCAGTTGAAAATAGTACCAATGTTATCTCGGCTTGGAAGTTAAATTGGATTGAGTCTGATTTGTTTTTGAATGGGATTTCACTAGAGAAATAATTCAAACTTTAAACTAGACTGAAAGGACCAAAAACAACCCAAAGAAAGAAGACAACAACAAACCATTTCTCTATTGTTGCAAAGAAAATGTAGAGATGTGTCCAGGTAGGCATCAGAGTTGAAACTGACACGATAGCATTGCTACTTTTATCTTTAGAAATTGGTGTGTGTGCAATTGAAATATTTTAAACAGAAGCAGAGTTTTTCCAATAATTTCTCACATACAGGACTTATAGCCAGATTGTAGCAATAGTACTGGAATAGACTAAAAAGAACAGGTGTTTTGTGATGTTTTCCTTTGAAATTTAATTACATATTTAATTTTGACATTTAATATTTTTATTAATATTTAACAAAAACCTAGCCTCTGAGAATTTTTTCAAAATTATTTTTTCCTTGAAAGAATGCAAAATCAAATTCTATTTAATCAACTTGAATAAGAAAGGGAAAGGGAAAAAATCAGGAAAATTTATCTACCTAGCATTAGCAAGAATACCACATGTGGGTCAGGGGTGGGTTCCTGCCGGTTCTAACCTCTTCTATAGAAGAGGTTCCACAAATCTACAGGGCCGTTTAGAACCAGTTCCAGCTCCCTCCCCCTGCCCGTCCGCACATCATCAAGATAAAGAGCGAGAGGAGGAATTCTGGGAGTTGAAGTCCACAAGTATTAAAGCTGTCAAGTTTGAACATCCCTGGGGGTTTTTTCTAAAGGGTTAGTGTGCAAGGGTCTTGGAACTTGACAGCTTTAAGACTTGCACAGTTCAATGCTAGAATTCCTGAGCCAACATGACTAGAGGAGGAATTCTGGGAGTTGAAGTCCACAAGTCTTAAAGCTGTCAAGTTTGAACACCCCTGGGTTTTTTTTCTAAAGTGTTAGGGGTGCAAGGGTCTTGTAACTTGACAGCTTTAAGACTTGCGTGCTTCAAATGCCAGAGTTTCTGAGCCAACATTTTGGTTGCTAAGCAAGAATGTTGTTAAGTGAGTTCCACCACATTTTACAAGTTGGCCATGCCCACCCAGTCACATGGCTGGCAAGCCACCCCCACCCAATCACATGGCTGGCAAGCCACTCCCACCCAGTCACATGGCCATCAAGCCACTCCCACATAGCAGGCCACACTTGCAGAAGAGGTTCTAAAAATTTTTGAAACCCACCACTGATGAGGGTATATATGATAGAGATGGCCAGAGCCAATATGTTCCACTCTTGGAAGACTTGACACAGAGTGGGATGGTCAACTGCTTTTTATGTCACTATAAGGGGATGTAATGTGGTTGTGGTGGTCCAGAAATGATACCTATTGCAGAAAGTATTTCAGGTTTCTTATATATACAAGATCTTATACTTATATCTAAACCAGAGTTCTTTAATCTTTCCAAATTTGTGGATCAGCGGGGGTGGGTGGGAATGGTTTTGCAAGGCAGTCATCAAGTGTGTACACACAACTCCAATTGTGTGAGTGGCTGGCACGCTCACCTGCTGCAGACATGGAGACAAAATAGCTTGCCAGCTCTAAAAGCCTGGATCAAGCCATATCTGGGGAGAACCTTGATGTTTTCTTTTGTGCTTCTACTTATTTATGGATAGCCGAATGATAGGAATAAATATAATGAACTATTATCTTCATAAGGAGAGAAATATGGATCCAACGAACTGCAGAACAATCAATCTGAGAGCAGTTCAGTGGGTCTAAATCTAATTTAGATTTACATTTATATATCATAAAGAGATTTACTTGTAAGCATTTTTTGGGAAAAGCTATAATTATTAATGATCAACATAGGATTGAAAAGTCCAGATCTTGTCAGATTAATCTTATCTCCTATTTTGATTGGATAAATTCTTTGGTAGATTGTGAGAATACTACAATACCTTGATTTTTAGCAAAGCATTTGAAAAAAATACAACATCACACTTAACTAATGAAGCTCTTAAAAATGGCCTGAGTTATAGTACAATAAAATGGATGCATAACTGGCTAGAAAATTGTACTCAAAGGTACTTATCTGTCTCTTTTCATCAATCTGAAGAGAGATACTTAGTGAGCTACCATGAGTTTGCATCCTGGTCTCTGTAATCTTCAAAGTTTGTATTCATGATTTTGATGAGAAAGTAGATGAAAATTTTATCATGTTTGCAGATGATAGTAGATTTGGTGGATAGTTAAATATAAAAGACAGAAAAATATTCATAATGGACTTGATGAGTTAGAGAAATGGGATGAAAGTTATACTTATCAAACAGAAATAATATTTATTAAACATAAGTTATATATTTAGAAAATATTACCGAAGCATAGGGTATAGAGTAGTTTGATGATAGTAATTGTGATAAAGCATTTGGTACTGATGACAAACTGCATATGAATCAGAGGTGTAATGGGGCAACCAAAAATGCAAATATAATCTTAGGCTGGAACAACAGAAGAATTGTTTCAAATGTACAGGAGGCAATAGTTTCATTTTATTCTACATTGATCAGAGCACAACTTAATTGCCTGTGTCCATTTTAGCTACCACACTAAGAATTCCCCATTTTATCCTCTCTTCATGTAGGATTCCCTTTTATACTCTTTATTAATATTGATTTTTAATTTTTTTATCTGTTACTTTTATATTTGTATTTTTTTCTGATTGTTGTGCACCACCCAGAGATCCTTTTGATGAGATGAACAGCTATACAAGTTTGGTTAACAAATAAAATTAAAATGCAGGTAATTTGCAGTAACTTCAGAGAAGAACAAGAAGGATAATTAGAAGACTAAAAACAGTTTTGTGAAGATAAATTTAAGGAATTAGGGTTGTTTAATCTTGGTAAAAGAAGATGATGGCAGTGTTTGGGGTAAAGAAAGAAAAGATACTATTCTTCAAAGCCCTGAAAGGAAATCCCTGAAACAGAAGAAGATCCAGACTTCTCCTGGAGTACAGTCACAAAGTTTCCGGAATTCCAAATGCATATTAGAAAGATTTTATGAAAGTACGAATGGTTTGACAGGAACCAATTATGCAGAGAGATGTTAGACTCCCTTGTGCTTGGTATGTTTAAAGGGAGGCCAGACAGCCATCTGTTGGAGATTATTTAATTTGGATTCCTGCACTGAGTAGGGGATTGGATTTGATGACCTAAATTAATCTTTCCAACTGTATGATTCCTCTGAACACAGCTTGAAATTATGTGTTTCTGAAGAGTCACAGAAGAAAAACAAGGGGCTCACTTAGCTCTTATCACACAAAGCTTACCAAACACAGGCAGGGAGTGGGTGGGAGATGATGCAAAGAATGATTTATCCAAATTGTCAGATCTTATTCTCTAGATAACTTTTTTCATCATAAGATGCCTGAAAAATATGCGGGAATTCAAATGACATATTTCTGTGGAATGGACAGTGATCGTCTTTTGAATATCAGAAGTTACATACTCCAGCAGCAATGGCATCAACGCATAATAGATTTTACAAGATGCCTCAATGAAGGGGAGATATGTTCTTTCCCCTCCCCAAAACAGCATGTTTTCTGCCCAAAGTCTATCATCACTTGTGAAGAAATATTTCCTTTGAAGTGTTATTCTAAAATAAATGGGATTGTTCAATAAATAGTTAAGCTCAATCTGTGTTGTAATATTTTCTCCTCCAATTGTGTTCTGCTGTGTGTTTTCCCTATTTTCTGAAAGGCACCAACTGTAAGGTGACACACTGCACCTTGTGTCATCCACACATTTGTCAGATAAAATGGGATTCTACACTTTTTTATTGTTAGCAAATGAAAAGGTGGTTATGGAAAATTATTTACAAAAAAAAAAAGATGCTAGGTCAAATACAGAAAACTTGTTTGCTCTGATTCCTAAGTAAATAGACCAAGTTCAAGTTCTTTTTAAATATCCCCAGGCTTAGAGATAAAGTGAAATGGTAAATTGTTTCTAGATATAGCACTCATTATCTATAAGTGAAGAGCAATTGTTAAGTAATTTTAATGGATATGATAAGGAGCAGATTTTGAGAATACTTTCAGTCTGGAGTCAGTAAGATTTAGCCTTGGAACGTATTTTAAATAATATTTAATATATTTTGGAATTCACTTGTACCAAAGAAAAGTATCTATAAGCATGTGCTGTATGTCCTTTTTCTACCCACATATCAAAGGCAAATGGCAAAATCAAAGGCAGGATAGAGATATTATAGGTAGCACTGATTCTTAATTGAAAGCAAACAGCTAGAGCTCTGGAGACATCACAAAGATTCCAGATGCCAAGTTTTAATTATTCAGTGTAAACTTTTATTTGGGGGAGACCTGCTCCTTAAAAACATGCTGCATTATTAAACATGCTATAACACCAGGCTTAAATCTCGTTTCTATTTTTTTTTCCATGGAGTTTTGATCTTTCCTTGTCACTCAATAAAATTATCTAGGATATGAGATTACAACTACCGTACCTTTTCTCAACCTATATTTTTGAGATGTCCCAAGCCAAATCTGGAAATTTGTTCTCAAGTTTGGACAAGGATTCCTTTCCAATTTATATACTGTATATTGATGATTCTAGGTGTACCTAAAGCATTGATCAAGAATGTCAAAAGGGGAGTGTAAACCAAAATATAAAACCCATATCTTTTTTTACATACATGTAATGATGTTCAAAACAGACAAGACTCTTGATGTCACTAACTGTTGTTGTGGAAGCCCCTAGATGATTTATTTCCATGCTATTCCCTCTTTCTAGAGCACATAACCTCTGAACAGAATTAGAACAATTTAAATTGGATTGAGAAAATTTTGGGAATCTTTTTTCATTGTGCATTTCAATTAATTTTGTGATGCAGTTCTTGTCACACACAGAAATTACAGAAGCGTGCCTATTATGGAAAATTGTAAATAAGATGTGTACATTTGGGAATGATATATACAAAATCATTATATTATGAATAATTATACATGAAAACAAATGCATTTTTCCAAAATAGCAAAATGATGCAGAAATGGGATGGATAACATCTTATTAAATATGTATCAGACTAATACAAAATAAATGTGGAGTCATACATTCCTACTTAAGATTCCTGGATTCCTACTTATCAATCCCTCAACTTCCTTATATCCCCTCCTCTGCATACAATCTTAGAATCCCAGCCTTTTAGTTAGTTACTATGTAATCATGGGAATGTTAACAGGCAACATCTGCCTTCTTCTGCTTTCCTATTGTTGACTAACATGAAGTACTCTTTTCAGCTCTAAAATGCCCTTTAACAATCATTTACTTCTGTTTGGAAGCTAGGAAGAAGGCATCTGATATTCACAAGGACTATCTACTTTTGCTGTTGATCCAATACTTGTCTCAGAGTGGATGAGAGACTTAAGACTTAAATGAGCCATCTGCACATAACATAACAAATGCAGAATAATTCCCAGGACCCAAAGCACACCGGAATTACTATTTCAGAGTAATTGTGTTGCTATTAATTATTTTATTTTTGGTTTTATCATTTTACCGCTGTTATTTTTGTCCTAGTCATTCTACTTATTTTAATGTCTTTATATATGTAGTATTATTTCATTTTCACAGGAGCACTGAACTGTGGAAAGACAATCCATTTGCTGCCGAAAAGTATAGGTATTGATTTGAGATTTCAAATGCATTCCCTTGCATTTCAGTGCATTTCACTAAAGCAAATACATGATACATTGAGAAATTATGTGAAATTCCTCCAGTCTAGAAAGTTATGATGAACTTTACATGATTAGCTTACAGAGTCAAGGGCATAAGAAGAATCAACATTTTATTAAATTAGTGTTTGTCATTTTTTGACTGTGCAGCTTATTCTATTTCAAATCATAACTATATCACATATATATGTATCTGCTCATCTGTGCATATTCTAACAAAGTTTTCTGCCTACATGTGAAAACTGCATATAAAAAGTGAGGAGTGTAAGACTAACTAAAAAGGACAAAACTTAACCCATTATGCCATGGAAACATTGTTGCTGGGTCCTGAAAAAAGAAATGAAAAAAAAATTACATTCTAGAAATATTCTATATTATTTTCTTTTCAGAAACGTCTCTTTTCAGGTAAGGAATGATCCAGGCAAAATTATGCAATATAAATGTAATGCAATTTTTACATTTTAGAGACAATGTATTTTTTAGCCTTCTGTTGTTGTTTTTTTAGAAACTACTAGGTAGTCCTCGACTTACAACCACAATTGAGTTCAAAATTTCTGTTGCTAAGCGAGACTTTTGTTAATCATTGCAGTTGTTAAGTTAGCAACATGGTTGTTCGGGAAATCTGGATTTTACCTTGACTTTACTTGTCAGAAGGTAGCAAAAGAGGATCCTATGAACCCAGGACACTGCAAAGGTTGTGAGTCAGTTGCCAAGAATCTGAATTTGATCACATAACCATGGAGATACTACAACAGTCACAAGTATGAAAAATGGTCATAAGTCACTTTTTTCAGTAATGATGCAACGTTGAATGATCACTTAACGAACCAAGTCGAGGATTACCTGTAGTGTTCTTTTTAGAAAACTGTCTCAATTTTACAAACAGTTGAGGAATAATGCAACCAAAGTTGTTTCATGGGGCTTAAAAGAGAATCACTATATGGAGTGGTCAGTATCTTAAAATGGCCTCGGGCACAATTTTCAAGTGTCGGTGTGTTTGCTTGCATGACCTTAATTAAAATGCCAACTATTATAGGGAGCCCTGTCTTGTGGTTTCATTTCACACATGGTGGTAATTTATGCTTTTATTACTTTGTTCTTGAATTTCTAAATTGAGGGAAGTCTATGGTAAGGCTGATGAAAGAGTTGATGCGAGATTTCAGGTTAAGTCGACCTACTGCATTTGCAATCTGATAGTAACAAGAGCTGATTAATATGTCCTCAGCTCTGAAATCTTATCTACTATATGACTCTATAAGCTCCCATAGGACGCTGATGCTCTCCCCCTTCTATGCAATAGATTCTTTAGTATCTAATTTTCAGTAACAAAATCATAAGAACATGTAATAGCTAATGTTGAATGGTAATTCCCATCATCCTTGATTATTACCCATATTGGGAACTGGAGGCTAATATGTCTTCTCCCTATTAAAGCAAATAAAGATCTTTCATGTGGAGAATATCAGATCATGTGGGGCAAGATTTATTTTTCCTTGTGTAATTTCTCCTAAAAATCAGTACTTTTCCCATCACCCATGTCCTTTTAACTAAGGATTTTAACTTGAGAGGTTCTGCTTGCAAACAATGTTCTTACATCAAGTGTGACCTAGCAATTAAGGCAAATACTTATATAACTTTAATCTGCTAATTTCCTCCCCCCACAAGAAGGCTGTCAGTCAGTTTTGATGATTGAGTGACATATTGATAAACACACAGACAGACACACTCACTCACAAAATCTTATCATTAATGAACTAGGCAGATTTGGATTTTTTTAAAATATGAGATCATATTTCAGGTGAACCCTTAGACACCATTTATTTTTCTAGTAAAAATGGTGGAATATCCATGGGTATTTCTTAGCAGTCTGCCACTGAAGTAAGGCGAGTCAATTTGTGAGTAGATAGGAGAGGCAGTTTGAGGCCACAAAATGGAGTTGGGAAATGCACATTCTACAGTGTGAGGATTCCCCACTCCTGCAGTGTGCTTGTAAAACCAACAGTTGGGGCATTATTTTTATTCTGTCTTCAAATAATCCTCTACAGCTTTTCTGAGGGTAGCTTTGAGCTGTAGTATGATTTTGGAGGTCCAGGGGTTAGAATGCAGTATTTGCAGGCTAAATCTGCCCACTGAACTAAATTGAACCTGTTCAATTCTGACAAGTTCAAGGTTGACTCAGCCTTCCCTCTTTTCGAGGTTGGTAAAATGAGGACCCAAATTGTTGGGGAGAATATGCTGACACTGTAAACTGCTCAGAGTGCTGTAAAGCACTAACGGGTGGTGTATATAGGTCTAAAAGCTATTGCTATTTAAGAACAAACGTGTTGTCTTTAGCCACCCTGCCACATTTGTATAGGGCTCAGGAGGAAGTGGCTATGAAGAAACGTCTTCTTTGGATGGAGGACATGTTCAGAATTTGCAGGTGAATTATTCTAGGAGCTACACACAGGGGACATAAGAGTAGCAACTTGAAATCCACTCTTAATGCCAAAAGTTGTGCAAATCTTTCAGCAGAGTGAACATATGGGAGTCTGTACAAAACATTTCTACTCCCTTCCTTAATGCAACTACAACAGCAAGGTTAAGTAGTTTTGCATACACTAACACGTGGAAGCAGCTTCCAGAACAGCAATCCAAGCTTGGAAAAAAGAGGTGGATGCATTCAAAGCTTAGGAATTATTTTTTGGAATAGTCTCTCTCTTCCACTTTCCAAATTGCTATTGCAATCATAAAGAACAATGTGAATTAAAAAGCCTTAAAATTAGCCTGACAGCAAGGCAATGCTATTAGGGAGAATAGCAAAAAAAAAAAAAAAGGTTTTTTTCTAGCACTTTTAAAAAATGTGTGAGTTATGTTTCTGATATTCATTCTCTGAAATTTTGTTGCAAGTGTAGTGCAGGGTTGCAAACTGGTGTTTTGTGAACTTGAAGTCCATACATTTAAAGGTGCCAAGTTTGAAAAACTGTTCCAGTATACAAACCTCATGCCTCTTAATATCACCTGCAAAGCATGTGCTTCACTTCCTCTGAGCTTGTTACTGCTTACTGGCTGTTCTTTTTTTCACTGACATTTAGTACTAAAATGAATTCTCTTCCTATCTGCAAAACAGGAAAGCACCAGGAGGCATAGTATGCTGATGTTGGAGATAGAATCAACAACACAATCCTACTTTTCTTCCTGACATTTTCTGGCTGCACAGAATTCTTACAAAGGTATCTTTTACAGTGAGATACAGTAGATATCGGAAACTTTAAAAGTTATGCACCATTGGATTCACAAGTTTTTTTTTTAAGTTGAAATGGCATCATGCCTTAAGGTATTGATCCCACATTGCTTACCTACCTTCAGATGATGTGGATAATTTAACTTTGGAGAGTAGATGGAACTTTCTCAATGACTGTAATCACTTCCAGAGGGTGGATGGATTGATGAATGAAAGGCCATATTATTTTTTTGCATTATCCCAGAATTAATACATGCTTTTCAGCATCGTTCCAAAAATATTAGCTATTGTATATATGAAAATCAGCCAGCTACTTTGTCATCAGAATTAAGTTTATAATCTCCAGATCTTGTATGTATGACAATTTGCTTTGTTTTGGCCATTAGAAGTATCACACAATTTTTAATATAATAAAATAACCTCCCTGTTCAGTTCTTTACATAAAATCATTTTAATTTGGGGAAACTCTATATTACCCTTGAAAAATAATGAAGACAGAGTCACTATTTAGTGAGGCTTTAACAAATGTTATTCACTTGCATATCAAAGTTTTGTGAGATGCATATATTCCTCTGCAATCATTAGTGCTTTATTCATATTTTTATAAGATCTGAGCATTTTATCCAGGTCAAACAAACTCATGGGAACTGGGAGAAATCTTTAATGTTATCATTAGCTATCTAGTCTCTTATTCTCTTGTGAAATTTTGATTTTGCATGACATTAGTTAGCTATCATAAACTGAGTTACTTTATAGAAAATAGAGTTAATCCTATATAATGGCTCAAATTCTAATACTCTACTGCTTTTAGAAAGTCATGCTTTCCTTTCTTACACCTGTTCCTTTGTAGAAAAAGAAATCTATTTATATATGTTTGAAATTTGACAAGTCATTCCCCACCATCAACATTTCTATAATTCTATGAAATTGGGTAACAGCTTCTCATAATGGTCTTTTATGCTGATAAATATCCCAACCTGTTGAAAAAGTTGCAGTCAATTCTTTTTGGTATATCACTCTATGGGACAATGAAACATTCTTTTTTCTTTATACAGTCAACCACATGTTGGAACTGACTATCTTTGAAACAATCCAATTAGATCAGGAAAAAATTGGGATGGGACTCTCAAACTACAGCAAGTGGTATTGACACAGCTAGCAAAAGCATCAGATGATCGAATGACTAGCTTTCCACCAAATCTTTCAAATCTTATTGCTTGTAAATTTTCTGCATAGAATAGCAGTAGTATTAAATGCCTAAAGACGTTAAGTTAATGCACTATCATAAGCCTAACTGGAAGATAAAACAGTAAATGTATCCAGGACAATTTTTTAAATAATGGATAAAGCTAATCCTGACATGTTTAAACTGTTGTTATAGATCTCCTTGACTAGGTTTACACAACATTTGACTAATCTAAAATAGGTAGATTGAAACTTGATAATTTTCCATTTATAAAGTTGTAGGAAACTCAACTTTTGACTTAGCATGTCTCTTAAGTTTATCCATCTTGAAGTCTCATTGTTTGGTTTGCACATGTTGTATAAACACAGTAATTGTTCTTTGTAACGTAGGTGTAAAAGCATATTATAAAAACCTTGAGGTGTGTATATGTGTGTATGATGTAAGATTACATATATCTCCAATCATCCATTATATTATGAAAAGTAGAAGTAGGAAGAATTCTAAGGGAAGAAACCAACTGAAAATTGCTCATAGAAGCATAGAAATAGGAATTTTGCAACTTGAAAAGTGGTTTGGTTAAGAACTCATTGTAAATTGTTCATTTGGAACAAGCCATAACTTTCACAACTGGTGTTCTTAATAATGCTTATGCTTTCTGAACAGAATGAAACCATGTCATGTTTCAAAGATGAGACAGAGAATTTCTTTCTAGTCAATCAGGAATGCAAAGGAGAAGGTAAAATCCTGACAAAGATTATTAGGATGAAACAGGTTCAATCCTGATGGCATTGTTGAATATCATATTTACTTTCTTTTGTTCATGTAAATTATATATTGTAACACAGATACAAATCTACTGTTTGGACTCTTCATTTTATTATTGATAAGATAGTGTGTGTATGTGTGTGTGTTGCTTATTCATGATATAGAAAAACATAACTAGAAACAACTAGATTAGACAAAAAAGCCTATTTAGTCTATCATAATATTTCTCATTAAGTACATGATTCTGATTAGGAGAAAGTAAGAATAACAGCTGTTACTCTGAGCAATTGAAATTCAGAGGCATTCCTTATGCTGGAAATAAGATTTAGCCTTATGCTCTGTAAAGGAATTCAGTTTGGAGGACATCCCATTATCCAGCATGTGCAAATAATTAGGTTTTTTTTTAACTACATGAAGTTACCCCTCTTCCACTTAGATGGCATTCTGCTTACAGGAAAGCCTTTTTCAACGTTTTTTCATAGATCTATGTGTTTCTTCTTAATGTTTAAACAGTATCTTCTGTCAACAAGCAGATAGTTCAGTCAAAAGGGGAGAAAACCTGTTTCCTAGCTAAAATTATACATTTCAAACCATATGGCTATCTTTTAGTTAGCAACCTTTAGCAACTACGCTGATACAGTATCTACACAGGTTGCCTAAAATACCAATGGAAATTCTTATTATTAAAGGATGATTGCAAAATTATTGGACTCTGCTATTTTACATAGTGATCCATCTGAATGTTGCTGAACATTAATATATCTGTAGGTGTGTTTTGTGATTAATAACAAATTAGATAAACTGAGAAGGTATACTGACCATGGTTCTTGTTTCTGTACCTTAAGTTCTCCTTTTTTCAAAGGTGATTTTTGGTTAGCCTTTAATTAAAGGATATATTACGGAGATGACTAATTTTGTAGATCCTTTCTGATTATTAGAAAATAGTTTTAAGCATGTTTCAAATCAATATAATTGTGGAGGACAAGACATAGTAATTGCTGTTTTTAAAAATGAATGAGTTGATAATTGTGCTTAATTCTCAAGTATTCTGCATATGACTGGAGAGAGTGAATTTACTTAGATTTAAAAAAAATAGAGAAGAGTGTAAGGGAAGGCCACACTAATTTATTGATTAAAATAAATAAAAAGCAAATCAAATATGGGTAGTATAGTCCAGCCTTCTCGAACCTGGTACTCTCTACATTTAGTGGACTACAATTCCATAATTTCAGCTACCATCTTTTCCCTTGGCTAATTATTCCAGTCATGCCAGCATATGAAGCCATCATACAGTCGTGTCCTCAACTTCATGCAGAGACTACATATGGGGAAAGGGGAGCGTTAGCTAATCTACCATCTGTGGATCTTTGTCTAACACTAAGAGCTGCACTAAGTTCTCCATGCATAACATAAGATGTTTCATATGATGCACTGGAAACTGTCCTTTTTCTATCACTAAAGGGTAGGTATTCTTTTTTGTCATGTTCCCATATTAATAGAATTGTACAGCTTAGAATCCCAGGAAGGCCTTTTGCAAAGGTACAAAACTGGACAAAATAATCTGGAAGGGAATCAGATAAAGTTGAGGACATTTCCTTAACCTGAAATAATGCAAGTTGCGCAATTGACAAAATCAGTTTGGCAAGTAATTGTAAATGGTTATAACAAGACTGCAAAGTTAATGGGGAAGCCAGATTTACTTAGCAATCATGTGACTGACTGAACAACTGCAGTGATTCAATGATGGCAAGAAAGGTCGTAAAAGGGACAAATTTCACTGAACAACTGACTCACTTAACAACATAAATTTTGGGTTCAATTGTAGTCATAAGTTGAGGACTACCTATAGAACGAAAGTATTGGTTGTATTCTGCCAAAGATCGGCCTGGATCGTTAATAGAATTTTTGAAATTTATGACCAAATGTGATTTCACCGGGAATTCAAAAATGCATTTCTGGAGAAAAAAAAAAAAAAGTCTAGATGCAGTTTAATTTAAAAAAAACATTCCCAATTTGATGAGACTTTAATAACAAATGCCTTGATGGATTCCATACCAGCTTTTCTGAGAAGAAATGAACAAAGTGTGATATACCTTTTGAAAAAAACAAAAACAAAATGAAGGATACAGGTTTATTAAGCCCGATATCCAGGGAGTTCCTAGTTTTAGTCTCTGACTAAAGGGAGCTAAAGGGACAGAGGCAGGCAAGGTGGCCAATCTAATTTTTACAAATGCTATTCCATTTTTTGTAAAGATCACCAATGAAGTTAAATTGTTTTCCACTCATGTAACACTGCTTAGGCATTCCTAAAGTTTCCTCTTGTAATACAAACTTATCTTAAACTAATGGATATACGAGCCAAAATCCCCCAAACAGCTCCAAAAGCAAAGTATTGAACGTTTGAAGAATGAGGCATTTTGTTTTGTATTTCCTTTGCCATGGCATCGGGTTCTTATTGTACAACCCTGTACAGTACTTCTTCAATATATATATATATTTATATATATATATTTATATATATTTTAAAGATTTAAAAAGCAAAAAGTTACAAAACTGTTTGCAATTAACTTGAAATAGAAAAGATAGCACTTTTTTTTAAATCCCATTATATAGTACACCATATAAATTACAGAGTATTCAAATGCGCAAATGCATTTGAGTAACATTTATCAAATGTAATTTTTGTTGATTTGTGTGTGAGTAGATTTAATTTTGCTTGCTCCCTCTGGGTTTTTGCTTGTGGTAATATTGCCTCACCACACACCTCACTATCACGTATGACAGTGTTCCAGGTCTGAGACACTGCTGTTGCAATATCGCATATTGTTGGGGATGTGGCAGTCTGTATAGTTAATGCCCCCATTTGGGGTATATATAGGCTGCAATCTGAAATCTCCTTTAAGGAGCTGATCATTATTTAAGGAGACAATCTGAAAGCTGGTTTCTGTCATCTCCAGGATGGAGTTGTCCTTCTTGGTTCCTGCCTCACAGTAGTCATCTTTCCGTCGCCCACGGTTGTATTTCCACTTCTGAGAGGTGTAGCGTCCTTTTTTGTGCATGTGCCAGCAGAAGATACTGAGCAGAACCACCAGCACAAATACAACAGCCCCCCCAATTAAGCCCGCTAACAGAAATGGAGAACCAAGGTTATGAGAAGTTGTCTGTTCGTGGCTAGAAGCTGAGTTGCTTCCATTATTCAACAGGGAAGCCTTCGTTGTGCCTTCTGAGCACACAGTGTCCTCACCAATGCGGTAATTATTAAAATCATCCAAGGGAACCAAACAAATCCGATATGTAGATTTGGGCTCTAAATTTGTCAAGCTGATGTTCTGCCTCTTATCAGTAACTATCCGTTCCTGAATAATGCCTCCTTCCAGACTATGACCCATTTTAACCCAAGTAAGCTTGTAGGCCATCACGTTAAAGAGGGAATGCCAGCTCACTTGGATACAAGTGCCATTTACAACGTGGATAAACAGCTGAAATCGTTCAACAGTGGGAAATGTCATTTTTTCTTCATCATTCCTCTCAGGCACAGTGGGGATTGTGGTTATAGTAGGGGCAAGAAGAATGCTTGTTTGTTTACTACTTGGGGTTAAGTGTGAGGAAGTAGAGGCCATCATGGTTGGCAAAGATGTTGTGGGAACATGGGTAACAAATGAGACATCTGGGGTAGTTGTGGGGCATGACAACATGTTCATGTTGAGTTCCCTGACAGCCATACCTCGGACTTGTTCTGGTCCCTGACACATGAATCCTCGGACATTGAGGGAGGAAGGAATTAATTTGAGCCATTCAGTAACCCATTTAATACTACAATCACATAGCCAGGGATTATTCCTTGCTGTCAGTTGTTTCAGGCTGCGAAGATTGTCAAAAACACCTTTAGACAGCATCCGGAGCTGATTGTTGGAAATATCAAGTCGTTCCAGGTGATGAAGATTTGAAAAGGCTGAAAGTGGTATGTGTGATATCTGGTTGTCCTGTAAATAAAGCCTAAGTAGATTTGTACCTGGAAGATCGGGAGGTGGGTATGCCAATGAATTCCTTATTATAGAGAATTCCTTAAGCTTGGATAAATGGCTAAAGGTGCCATCTGCAATGCCTTTATTTGTAAGGAGATTACCATCCACTATGAGACGTTCCAAACTTGTGAGATTCTGAAAGGCCATGTCTGATATGATGGCAATTCTATTTTCATCCACTCGTAGTTCTTGTAAGTCCATTGGAAGGCCAACTGGTACACTGCTTAAGTGGTTCTTGGATAAGAACAGAAGCTTGAGGCTAACAGCTTCCCGGAACGCCCCATCCTCCACTCCAACAGTAGAGATAGAATTATCATCCAGATGAAGCTCTTCCAGTTTCAAGAGTTGTGCCAGAGCAGCCCGAGAAATGGTCTGGATATTGTTTTCTTGCAGGTGGAGAACCCTGACATTCTTGGGGAGATTCATAGGGAACTCGTCTAGCTGGTTGCCATACAGGTAGACTGTGTGCACAGACTGGACATTGTGAAGTTCTGCAGGAAATCCAGCATTATTAATTTGGTTATTGTGGAGGTAGAGTATGGTTACACCCTCCGGTATTCCAAGAGGCACTGAGGTCAAGCTTCGTTCATTACAATAGACAAAATTTCGGTCGCAACGGCATACACTTGGACAGGCCAATGCTTTGGAAAACTGCACATACAATCCCAGAAAAAAAACAAGCCAGGATTTCAAGAAAGCAAACCTGTCCATGGGCCACATTCTAGTCCACGGGCCCATTTCTAACTGAAGAAAGACGGGAGAGTTGAGTAAAAAGAAGAAATAAAACAAAATAGATGTGTTTTGTCCTCTTTGTTATATTCCTAGAAACTAAATGCAAAATAATACTTGTTCAATTGAACTGTT
Source organism: Natrix helvetica (assembly GCF_964273705.1). Classification (NCBI taxonomy): domain Eukaryota; kingdom Metazoa; phylum Chordata; class Lepidosauria; order Squamata; family Natricidae; genus Natrix; species Natrix helvetica. The sequence continues at coordinate 50,156,654 of NC_138548.1, forward strand.
GTCCAGTCTGCTTCTGAAAATCACTGTGTTGTTAGCCAGGTTTACACATTTTGATGCCTTCCTCCATGTATGCTAAATGGCAGAGTAACTATGTCCTATACAGAAGGCCAATCCTCAATGAGAAGTTCCAAACGTTGACAGCAGACAGGATGGTTGGATTAGCTTTTCCTTTCACTCTAGTATCAGTAGTGAAAGTGCACTCAGGTTCCTTCCGTCTAAAAGGCATTCATTTCAGCTTTAAGCTGGGTTTCAGAAATCTGTTGAAAGAGAAGAAGGAAGAGAAAATAAAAAGGCTGCATTGTTAGTTGACAAACATCCTGTAAAGACAAATCCATTAAGGGTGTGAATTGGTAACATATAAGCCAGACCGCATTCATAAATAATTAAACTAAATTGAAAAATTAGCTGGGAAAGAAGAATGAATAATGGGTTCCTATGTTGTGGACATGACAATGTACAGGTGTACAGCAAGCAGTAGAAACAAGAGGAAAAGCAAGCTAGGAACAGTACATATATATTTTACAGGAAAATCAGAAAAGCGGTAAGTGTTTACTGAATATATGTTTCTCCATCAGGGTGCATGGAGAAAATATCTGCTGTGAACTCCACGTAGGCATCAGGAAGGCCATCTGACCAGTAAATGCTCAGCTCCATTCTGTTGCCCCCAACCCCACCCTGAAGCAAGAAATTAGAGTCATAAAAAGAAAGACAAAGATTATGTGAAGCTGAATGGAATGTAGGCAATTTCCTTCATTTTTGATTTTGAGGAATGTAATTCAAAATTTTATTCAGATAATTGTTGTCATTAAGACCATTGTTAAATTTCAAGTCTTCCAACACCTTCCTCAATTTCTCATGTTTGTGTTAAGACTGAATCCTGTATATTGTCTCTTTACATCTATTTTATTTGGAATCACTACATCAAAGGTCATGTTTCCTGAGATTCAGTCTTAGAGATATAGAGCTTTTTCGTTGGATGGTTTGCAAAAGCATAATTTCATACTTTGAAACTATGGTAGTTTAAGCTTTTATTAAAGAAGTAAGGATAACACCAGTCATTTTATATCACAAAAAAGCTTATGCTAGACTTCTTTGCAATAAATTTTCTATGTGAATGCACAAAGCTAATAGGTCAAAAAATTAAGGCATTGGGAATCAACACTGCAATCTGCAGAGTTTGTGGAACATTTTCCTGCACTGTTAGATTTTCCATTACATATCAAATATTCCTTAATTTTGCTTTCTCTTTCTGGTTATATTCATTATGGGTGTAGGTATGCTGGTCTTGTTGTATTCGGGTCTTTTCCCGTGTAAGATTGAGGTTGTCTTGGTAACATTTGGCAAATAAAAAACCTCCTCCCTTTTCCAGCACCTTAAAGCACCAGGACGTGAAATTGATTTTGAAGGAACTAAATCTCCAAAACTGAACACTTCAACAAGAGAATAATTATGGAAGCTATCGAAATAGAGAAACACCCCCACAACATGAATAAACATGATGATACCTCCCACCTACCAGCCCTAGTCAACAAATGAGTCCCACCCACCACCCAGGCCGTTACAACACGAAACAACAACAGACACACAGCCAACACCAATCAGCACCAATCTATGTATCATGATACAACCACACAACCAATCATTCCACTTACTGAAACAAAGCCAGCACTCCACCCTCCCACCCCAAGATTTATAGAAAGACGGCAGGTCCGACCACACTTTAAGCCCAAAACCCAGCCTGAAGATGGCGAGTGAGACCTCGTCGAAACATTGCCAAGACAATATCAATGTTACATGGGAAAAGACCCGAATACAAGACCAGCATACCTACACCTGTGAAAATCTACGAAAACAAATACACACACACACACACACACACACACACACACACACACTGAATTATTGATCTTACATAGATTAGAAGTTTGTTACATATAGCAAATAGAGCAAATTATATGAAACTCTTTAAACCGCAAAGTTAAAACTGCTATGAAGACAATGTGGATACAAGAAAGAAAATCCATTCCTTTATCCATTTTGCTATACTTGCACAAACCAAGCAGTCTGCCACTAAGAATAAGATTATTTTGCTTCTGCCCCACATTGTGTACGGCATAATGTAATGGTTGACATGTGGGATATCTGACACCAAACTTCAACCTGATTTGGCTTATGTAGTGATTTTTACCACTTTTCAGGCAAACCTAACATTTTTGTTTGCTGGGTTGAATTATGAGCAAAGAGAGATATTTATGTTACTTTGAGGATCATCTAGATATCAAACTCAAGGACCGGGGGGCCAGATTTGGCACATGGGGTACTTAGATCTGGCCCGCAGGGCTACCCTGCAAACAGCAAAGGACTGGCCCGCAGTGCTTCTGCCAGTGAAAACGGGCTCTCAGGCTCAGTTTTTGACTGCCACAACCTCCTGCAATGCTCTGCCAGTGAAAATTACCTCTGACCAACAGAATACATATTCTAAGATCACCAGGAGTTTTCAGTGACAGAGGGTTGCAGGACGTTCCCAGGCGAGAATGGAGCCTGGGAGCCCGTTTTCACTGGTAGAGCGCTTGGGCCACCATAGGTGTCCCCAACATGAGTGACGTCGAGTTGGCCATGCCCACCTTGGTAAGCCTCCCCTGTCCCCCCCGGTCAAACATAACTCCTAATTAAATCGAGTTTGACACCCCTGATTTAGATCTAACAAATAAATATTATTCATGTAATGTAGTGACATATATGTGCCTTCACATGAACACATATAGATCAGCAAATACAATGTTATAGACTAAGGAAATACATCAGATGCCCTCAATGCATTTCTGGTAAACTGAAGCTCAATAAGAAAGCAAGTAGTGCCCTATATTTCAGTTTTCTCTCAAATGTCATAAAACCCAGGGGAAGTGTTTCTCTTTTGCCTTCAAATTTCTAAAAAAAATCTCATTGCAATCTGGAGTAATTTAACCACATGATCTTACGATATTAAAATTCACTTTATTGTATGATGCTAGGAAGCAGGACTATAAAGATGATTCACCTCTCCCTTGTTCATATCCCTCTTGACACAATTTTAATTACACCTGTCTTTCTGCCTCATTTACTAATGGAGTTCAGAATTAGAAATGGAACAAGCCAAAGCTGTCGGCATGAGATGGAAAAGGCAAATTGATGAATGAGAAAAGGGAGAAGAGGGTTGAACACAGGGGAAATGTGCTAAGTGGAAGAAGGACTAATAACCAACACATTATAGCTTTACTGTGCATGTGTCCACTGTCAGCCTGATCAATGGCTGCATTGTTTCCATCTGTAATTTCCTTTGTCAACTGAGCATTGCTCAGGACAAAAGCTGCATCACCCACTATATTTATAAAGCAAGTCGGATAAATAATTCCACAGGAGAAAATAGTCATTCAGTGCCTAGAGTAGAAAAGGTTAGCCAATATAGAACTATAATAGCAAACTAAGAATAAGCAGCAAAATAGAGCGGAGCTTGTTTGATTTCAGGCTAGCACAATATAAGAATCCAGCCATTCTGAGTAGTAAATCCCCCAGTATAGGATTTAGTATTACATTTATATCAGGCCATTACAGTTATTTAAAAGCTATTGGTAAAACAAACTATGGCTTTGTATAATGCATGAACTCAAACCTGTATCTTAAGCAAACAGCCAACATGGATATTTAGTTAGGGAAAATCTCAATCAAAGAGAAGAAATGTTCTATGTTAATTTTAACATTTTAATTTTCTCCTCTCACCCACCCCTCGGCAAAAAAAAATTCAGTACGCTGGGAAACAGATTCCAGCCCCTCCCAAATTTTATTCGTTCCCTCCCTCTTACTCATCCTGCCTCTCACTGTTTCCTTCTTTCATTAGTAGTCAGATTATGCTGACCTCTCCGACTTGGATCAGCGCTACAGTATTACTGGCAATTACCAGTTCCTACAGTTTGAACCGTTAAAATCAGAATAGCTGACCCAGTTTCAGCTTATGGCAGCACTGGTCCCTGGATGAGCTGATCAAATGCAAATGGAAATCGGTATGAAATGACTGAAAATGTATACGACATAGGCTCAAAAGACTGTTGAGAATTACCCCTGAGCAACATAATACATATTCGAAGATCAGCATTATTCCATCAGGAGTGCAGTGTTAAGCACTACACTCCATTCCCTGGAGCATAATTTCAGAGGTGAAACTAGAGGGGGTATCAGTAAGAAAAAAAACAAGAATCAAAATGAAGGGGAGGTGGAAGTATATTTTAAGGGCATTTGTTGCAGAAAACAAAGAGATATTTGTTCTTAAGGAACAATGTTCACAGACATTAGGATGTCTTCACCCTAGCCAAATATATTTACCAGTTTTCTTTATTTTGGAAACAAAGAATGTTCAAGGATTTAGGACAGCAACACCAGCAGCATAGCAAATGACCAAACTGTAGAGAAGAATTACAGTTTCTTTATCTTTCTCTACTCTATGTAGCTGATAGGAATGCCACTTGATTTACTAAAATACTACTCAAAACTAAGTAGATACGAACTGCTGATGGTTGCAGACGTTGTGGTGGAGCAAAGCTTTGAAGGGGTGCTTTGTTTTGACAACAGAATGAAGCACTTCCTTGAAGCTGCTTTGCAAAGCAATATGGACCCTCCAGTTATAGAAAGTCAAGGTCCTGCATTGCTTTTGTTTTTCTTATTCTTGACATCTTCAACAAAGATGTCTCAATAGATTCCCCCCTGGAATCACCAGGGGTGGCTTTTCTTCAGTGTACTCACAACACACTCAGTAATCCCTTCTAGCTACTAAAAAGGCCAAAGGAAGCCACAGAAAGAATGCAAAGTATTTTGAGATTAATTGAATCCTTTCTTTTTTTTGCTTTACCAAGATGAAGCAGAGCTACAAAAAAAAGCTCTAGTAAATGTCCAACAGCAGTTGGTTTTATTCTTGTCTTTCCTTCCCTCCTTTCCCACCGTGACCTTTCTGGGAGGGAGGGACGGAGGAAAGAATGGAGGGAGGGAATGTTTATTTGTTTCCCTATATAAGTGCAGCTTGCATGTGAGAAAGAATTATTGATGTACACAGGTGAGAGATTTTTTTTTTAATGGGATGACTTTATTTAATGAATTAAAATGTCTCAAGTTGAGCTTGAGTCTAGAGTTTTGTTTCTCACAACTATGAAGTTGGATGACAACAAGGCAGGAGTAATTGTTTTCCATGATGAAAATGTAGAAGTGATTTGTTACTGCCTGTTTCAATTTATCTTTTTCGGGGGTGGGTGGGTGAAATTTTATAATGTTCTAATCTAGCCCAGGGATGTTGCTCGTGGGCAACATCTGGCCCGTGGGGCCATCCTGGAAAACGTAAAGGGCCATCCTGCATTGCTTTGACTCAGTCTATCCAATGCAAAAAGGAAACATCGGGCCAACATGGCTTTGGACCAATCTACCCAATGCAAAGAGGAAACATTGGGCCACTGAGGCTTCAGCCTAGTCTATTCAATGCAAAGAGGAAACATGTCAGCAGTTTGGGAAGTGGCATCAAACTGGTCACGTCCACCCAGTCAGCCACACGTCAAGCTGGCCATGCCCATCCAGTTGGCCATGCCCTCCAGGTTCCCCGAGGTCAACCACAGCCCTGATATGGCCCTCAATGAAATTGAGTTTGACACCCCTGGTCTGGCCCAAAGGACCATATTTCTTGATAGTTTCCCATCCAAATACAAAACATGTCTGACCTTGCTTAGCTTTTAATGATTAGCAAAAATCTATCTAGCTAGAATACATAAATTGAAAGAGAGAGGGGGGAGAGGAGAGAGGGAGATAGACAGACATATGGAGAAATGTATGTGTGTTTGTGTACATACTTGAATATATATGCACACACATACTGTATATTTACGTGGAAAGATTTTTAGGCTTGGTTTCAGTTGCAATCCTAGGGCAGAGGTCTTTTCTATGCACTTTTATTCATGTCAGTCTGATTCTCCATTGTTCTTACCAAGCATTCACCTTGAATTCGATTATTCTTCCCTGTGGTATGTGCAGTATTATGTGAAAAAAAAGTATATTTAACCAATTGACTGAGAAAATAGCAAGGTCACAAGCTGGTCACAATCTCTGTCATTAAATAGGAAAATATTGTATTTCTATTTAAATAATTGTAATTCTATATTTGCAAGAATATATGTGAATTATAGAATATGGAAATTAATATATTTATATAACCTTATCCTCTTTTCTCTTCCTCCTAGGGAAGCACAGGTAGTGAAGGTGAAAAGCAATCAGGTGGCTGATTATTCTATGTGAACCATTTAAGGACCAAGCTGTTTTTTGTCAGGTTAGGATTTAGAAGCTAAGCATTTTTGTAAGGAATACTTCATTGGTTTTCGAGACAAACAGGTGACACTCTACACTTTAAATAAGTAAAATAAATTAGGATAGATGATACTTAGGGATATTTATAGAAACTTAAATCTCCTTGTGCTTATATACCTATTCTCAAGCTTTTCTGAAACCAATCAAAAGTGTTATTAAGGACAGAAGAATCAACTGTCTTCGTTCTCGTGAAGAGTGAGTTGGTGGCTCTGGACTTCTCTAAAACAAGGAGAATGTCGTTGTGCATTAAATTAGGCTTTTAGTTTGAAAAACAAAAAGAAACAGTGCCTCTTTGTTTATTACACTCTCACAAGAAATGTCACTCTCGGAGTTTCTTAACCTGGGTAGAGAAAGAAGGAAAGATAAGGCAAACTTTAGATATTAATGCAGCCTTAAAGTAACTAACAATATTAATTGATACTCTTCTCAATGTTATGATAATGAAACTTGAGAACCTGGGTGAATGTTTAACATTGTAGTATAGTAGCCAACAGTTTTAAATATATTTTCTTACAATTTCTTCATGCTATCATATTCTCTTGTCTTACCAATCAAAATGATTGAATAATTATGTGTGTATGTCTGTGTTACCCATTTTAAAGTCTGACCTTTGGACATTTTCTTCCCCATTGGTACTCATATATTTTTTTTATCTCATTTATCTCATTATCTCTTTTAAATAAAACATGCTGCTAAAATGAAGAACATTCTTTTTTTAAAAATGAATTCTCCCTTTTCCATAGTTTAATAAGCATTTATTTCCTTGCCATGCACAATATCCAATTTTTATAAATTACTTTGAAATTACCTTTAGTCTGTAGCTGAGACAGAGACACATCTTTAACCCAGAAGGTAGTCCTGATTTATGGCTGTTTCTACCATGAATCACAACAATCACTAGACCCCCTTTACAATTTGAAACCTTAATTTAACTGCACACTTTTCAATGTTTATAGAAACATCTGTTCAAAATAATTGATTCCAAGTTTTCCTCTCTAGCAGAAAAAAGAACCATCCCACAATAAAGCAAAGGAGTGAGACACACATCACACACAAATGCCACTGTTGCCTCAGATTTGCTTCAAACTGTCTGATGCAGGTATGTAAGTTGTGCAATTTGCATGATACTATTCAGTGCATAACATCATTGGTCCCCTTTCCTATCTCAGATCCCCATTTTAAAATAGGGAGAATGGAAACTAGTTTAAGATTATTTTGAAGCATGTATTTGAGTACAGAATGTCTTTCCAGATATTCAAAGAACATGGAAAGTGCAGATCAACATCGTATCTCAAATCCCCACTTATTAGGGAGACAATCAAAACTGCAGATTTTTCTGTTTAAAGAAAGCCCATGCGTAAAGAAATCTAGGAGAGAATTGCCTGATTCTAATCAAAATAAAAACTGTGGAAATTTAAAAAAAATAACACAAATGATATCCTGCATGAGAAAACTGCATAGCATTATATAAGGAAAAAAGGAGTAAAAAATCCACATTTATATTTTACTTAAGATCTCCCATCTTAATCAAGGTAACTATTTGTACCAATATTCTTATCAAGCCTAACCAAACTATATCTACACGTATGACATACTGAATTCAATTTAACACTATTTCACATGATTTCATATCAAATAGTTTATATTTCTTAGACTTAATGGGGCATAGTTCTTAAATTCCACTCTTGAATTACTGGAGTTGAAAAAAATGTTTTGTGGTATGCAACCAAAAATCAGATCAACTAACTGTGAAATTAAACCAAACTTCTCCATCAGAAAAGTTTGTTTGGTAATCATTGCTCTTTAAAATGATTCTTTTTTTTTGTAACCTTACATATATAATTTTGCTGAACAGAACTTGAAAAATGATTCCTGTATTTCAAGCATGGCATGGAAGTGCTTTATTTACTGAGAGAAACATTCTGATGCAAGTGGGTGTCCAGCCTTCCCAGTATGGATTTTTAGGAAAGACCGACCCTCAACTCCATTTTTTAATGAAAGGTATACTTTTACTAAAGCTAAGTAGTTACAGCATAAGCAAAGTCAGATGTGAATATTCCTATGTAAAGGCAGTGATTTTCCCTTCTCTTGGATTCTCCCCCTTGGTCATTTCACCAATGTCCAATAATATTCAAACTAGGTGTTTTGGTAACAGTTCTAAAGTTTGGCGCTTTTTTGGTGGGTGTTTGCATTCCACTCTCATGCCTTTTCTCTTGGATCTTTCAACCATTATGTCTCACCTTGGGTTGCAACTCTGTCATCCCCCCTTCCGGTATTTCCCTACTTGCCCTTGCCCCTTTTTATGGCAGGACGCCATCAAAGTGAAGAAAGGCTGAAGCGTTGTGATGGCAGATCTGACAGTGGGCCCTATTATCTGAATTGTGCCTCAGTCTGACTGTTTTACTACCAGGAAAGAAGACCAGTATAGTCTGTAAGAACACAGATTATAAGTGAAAATTTCTCTAATCCCTTTCAAACAACCATCTCCCAATGTAGAGTGATGATATATATAGAGAGAAAATTCTTATGAAATTTATTTCAGGTCTTTGAAGGAAAAATAGAATGCATGTGTTGTAAAAAAAAAATTAAGTACAGCTAAACTATAACCACCTAAACAGGACTCTTAATATTCTTCTCAAGAAACAAACTGTACATGAATAGATTATTCTGTATTTATTATCTTATAGGGAGGGTATATCATATAATTAACTATAATATAAGTTAAATAAAAATGGATGAGGGGAAACTCTCTTTTCCTTCTCGGCTCCTAAATGTTTTCCCATGTATTTTAAAGATGAATGTTTCAACTTACAGAGCTGTGGCAGGAGAAATGCTGTTCATGAAAAACTGAAATGCTCTGCTTTCAGGCATCCCTCACTATTCATGAAATAAAATCTCCAAGTGCCAAATTTTCAGTAAAATATAAGTACCCAGTGCTCCTGGTCCTATTCCCTAACTTTTTTTTAATTGTCCTTGGATTTGCTTCAAGAATGTAGCAGTAATAAACAGAGGAAGCAAACTATTATGGTCTTTTTAAAATAAGTTATTTAAATATTGAAATTTCACTTACTGCATTTTATGTGGTTAATTATGATGCACATATGCAGACTTGCATGAATACAGACAATAAGGATTCACACACACATACATCACTGCAACTTCCTTCCACACTAAGAAAAGGGTGCCTGCATATAAAACCTTTAAACTTTCTAAAAGAAACTGAAGGCAATAATGTTTCCTGAAACTGATTTTTAATTAAATATTTGTATATAATAGATTTAGCTAAATTTCCAACTGGATGTTCCTTCACTGTCTGCAAGTACAAATCAAATAGTTGTGATCAAATCTGGAGTAATAGTATCAAGGGTACCCTGCTTTTATGGAATTTCCTTCTGCTCTTTGTTTATGCTGCAAGCTTCATTTTTGCAAATGTTAATACAAAGCAAATGAGCCCACAGTATCAATATATTGAGATAACCTCTTAAAAGAAGTCCACCATAATTTTGTCTCTAACCAGCAGTAGAGGGAGCTCTTCCACAACTACAAATGTCTCTTTTCTGCTCTTTATCACACCCTGAAACCTTTAAAAATGTGTTTGATGCAGTTGTAGCATTCCATGGGATATATTCATATATTATGTTTGTAAAAATAACTATTCATTTTCCTTGCCTGGAAAGCTAGCTCTCACTGTAGAGGTAGAGATTTTTTACACACACACACACACACTCTACATTGGCTTACCTCATATGAATCATATTTAAAGATTACTTTAACCAATTCAAATTGTTGGAAGATTTCACCATAGTTCATAATGAAATATCAAAACACCCAAAATTTATTATTCCTCTTTGCAACGATGGGAGCTTTTTTAGAGGATTCTTTATCTACATAATGTTGAAATAGTTCGCCAATTTGCTAAAACTCATCATCCTGAGTTTCTTTAAAGGAGGGAAGGGAAAAACCAAGGGGGCGCAGTGGTTAGAGTGCAGTACTGCAGGCTACTTCAGCTGACTAGCTGCAGTTCGGCAGTTCAAATCTCACCGGCTCAAGATTGACTTAGCCTTCCATACTTCCGAGATCAGTAAAATGAGGACCCAGATTGTTGGGAGCAATAGGCTGACTCTCTAAAACACTTAGAGAGGGCTATAAAAGCACTAAGAAGCAGTATATAAGTCTAAGTGCTATTGCTATATAATAGCCTCTAACAGCAAGCACACTATCTCAGGATACAATGAAAAAAATTACTCAGAACAATGCAAGAGAGAAACAGATAAGCAGCAGATAAAAATTTAATAGGATTAAAATAATTGGGAGGAATAAGAGAATGAAAGAAATAAAGCAGTTAAAGAACTGATTACACAGACTTTTGAAATAATACAGACTACATTTAAAAAAAACAGTTTGGTGTAGTAGTTAAAGGTAGGAGTTAGCAATTGGGAGATCATGAGTTTTAATTCTGTTTCAAGAGAAAAGTCAGTTGGGTGACTTTAGGCCAGTCACTTACAGACACCTAGGAAGCAGGCAATGACAAACCATTTAAATCTTATTAAGGAAACTGCAGGTTCTTCAAGACACAGTCTGCAGGAGTCAACACTGACTCAAACTCGCCCCCAAAAATAAATATATAACTAAATGTTAGCATTATAATATAGTACTGTGAATCAGCTTTAATATGAAAAGTTTTGGATTGAAAATAAACGGATAAAAGGATTAAGAAAGAGATTAAAAAAAAGGTTAGTGGAAAAAGTGAGTTTATATTGTATTGCAGTTGCATGATACTGATTTTATGAATGAAATAATAATTAGGTTTTACTTATTCCCAGAGTAAATGAACAAGCAAATAAATTGCCTTATAAAAACCACACATTTCTGTATTTTCACACAGTAAATATATTTATCTTCAACATGTTAGCAAAATGAAAAGTAATTTGATTCATCCTCATAATTACAACAAATTAATTAATTTAAAATATGGAAAAGAAGGCAAGCATTCTTCATCCATCAAATGTAGAAAACTTGCTGGACAATTTAAAATTGTGTTAATTGGTACTATTTCTTTTAAAAGTTTAATTAAATAATTTCAAAATGTAGGTCAATTGAATTTTCCTTTATGGACATACTAATAACAAAATCATCTCTGTATGTATGTATGTATGTATGTATGTATGTATGTATGTATGTATGTATACAGTATATGTGTGTGTGTGTGTGTGTGTTCATGCACTGGATATCAGATTTTTAGGACTATCCTATGTGTGGTACATAATTTAGCTTATGCTTGATTCTGAAAAGAGGATTCTAAGTGTCCAGTCATTATATCGATTAGTACCATACTGAAAAAGCATAATATATAAATAGGCTTTACGGAAATTAGGAAGTCCTTTAATCCCAGATTTTGAACCCTTTGGACGATTTCCTAAAAAAACAAAATATCTTTCTCTCTCTCTTTCTGAATTAACTCATGTGCTTTCATTTTTTGGCAAAATGTGAAAGTAATGTGAGTTGGATACAGGCTAGCAAAGATTGTTTTCCAAAGTTAGTATATTAGAGTACATTGAAAAGTAGATGCACAACACACAATGCACAAATACAATTTGTTCAATTCCTCTAAATAAATGTACTCGGGTGTCCTCCACTGACTTCCTGCTCATATTCTTTAGTATCAGCCCTGAGTCAGTGATGATAAAGTGTTTGCCTATTGAGAAATGGATCTAGCTTTCTTCTGATATAAAAAATTGTGAGCAATCTATTCTGGCTAATCTTTCTCCAAAACTATATTTTCAGTCCAAAAGGCCAAGAGGAATAGATGACCAAAATCAGAACTAATTAAATCAGGTTTCATGTCAGGCAGGATACTGTTATGGCAGGACTGTCAAACTCCCGGCTCATGGGCCAGATGTGTCCCATGCTGGCCATGCCCATACCTGGCTTAGTGAAAGGGGAAAAAAGTCCAGATACATCACGTGACACTGCTGTGATGTGAATTTGACATCCCTGTGCTATGGAATAGGTCAGTTTGTGTTTTAATTCATTTCCCTTCAGAGTCACAATTGTCAAAATAGTTCCTGCTTAAACCTGAACAAAAAAGCAAGAGCTCCAAAGACATTTGCCAGATAATTATGTCACATGTCCTAAAAAAAGGGATTTGGTACTATTTCCAACTAAAGCATGAAACCAGAGAAGTTTCTCAGTGGAGCTCCTGAAAGGGATGTAGGCTCAGCCTGCCAGGCTGCCACCGCTCCACTGAAGACATTTCTGAGAAGAGAAACTTCTCCGGTTGCGCCCGAGCTGGTGGAGCGCAGGCAAGCGCCGTCCTGTGACAGGGGCGGGGCAAGAACTTACTTCCGGGTTCATTGACCAACGGGATCGCGCGATCTGTCAGAAACCCACCACTGCATGAAATGCAACATGAAATTAAAATCCCAGCTCTACATGTAAACAGGCTTTGAACAGTGAGGGACACATAATTCTCTGCCCATTATTGTGTGTGTGATAGGGCAAAAAGATACGAAGGCACTGATCAAAATGGTGGCATTAATGACGACATATAAATATGCATGATACCAGAAGCAAGAGCTGAAAATGGTAATAACTTTTCAAGATCTTATAGGGTAGAACGTTTTTTTTAAAATGCCTATTTCAAAGAAACTAGGCTTTTCTATCTAAAAAAAAAAAGGTCTGCTGCTTGGTAAGGTAATGAGGCCAAATTCATTAAAATATATGTTCTTAACCTTAATGCTTAGTTTTGTATATGGCAAAGTGCATTTCTATTTAAAATAGGTGGAGAAAGAAACAGCTTGCTGTGTTTTTGCAAGCAAATTGGCTTCTGCCTATAAATTATTCTACACAGTTTGCTTTTATCTAGGCAGCCTAGCAAAATGTTTAGAGATAATTTGAAAAAGCTGCTTTCTCTGGCCTGAGCAGAGGTGGATCTTGACACTTCAATGCCACAAGCCTAGTACTGCATTACTAATGGGGTGCATGGCATCATGAGAGGCAAAAAGATGAGTCTGTGTTCTCTTCTTTCTTGTCACTTTAATTAAAAGGAAAATTGGCAAGGGAGGCAGGTTCCCATGATGCCACTGCTAATAGGAAGTGGATTCCATTATCTTCTCTGGGGCTTTCACTTCCCCTATCTTTGCACAGATTCTGAAGTGCATTGGGCATCCTGGCACATGAGCCTGAAGAAACTTACTGTATGCTGTTTTCCAGAATTATCCAACAGCTGTGGAAGGCATCTGTGCAATCCCAGGGGAAAAAAAGATATTGCCTTGAACTTTTCCAGGCATGCATTATGTTCATGCTTTCCCCACCTTTTGGAGATCAAAGCACTGTACAATGTCTTAAGAGCTTTTATGATTACCCCAAATGTGATGTGATGTGATATGTGTGTGTGTGTGACTACAGCTTAGTCTAAGTTGTCTGGAGGAAGGGATGCATATACAGTCTTAACGTATTCCTCCTAAGACAAGGTACATGTGATAATTCAAACACATGGAGCAATGTTTAGCCATCACACAAGTGTTGCAACTAACATGGCAGAGTAATAGTGCAAAAAGATGTCTTTTGCAGGAAACCCAATATCCATGATAGAATCCTCAGCCTTCAAAATATGAATTGCTGTAGGATATGAATAGGATTCATGTTTCTGAAAATTTATATACATTTTTCCTTTATGTGTAGCCTTCCAATTCGGGACATGACTGAGCACTGCTACTCCAGATGAGGAGAAATGTTTTCTGCTAATCTTATGAACTTCAGAGTGTTTGTAACTCTGTATTGTATTGGTATAGGGTATTCCTGCCTAGGCAGGGGATTGGACTAGAATACCTCCAAGGTCCGTTCCAACTGTACTCTTTTATTGCATTGTACTGTATTGTAAAGTCAAGACTTTCTCTCATCAGGTTTTTGGACACATCTTTAGCAAATTCCAAAACTCTCATTCTAGTGTGCCTTGTTTATGAAGCGTAACAACATGCAGAGAAAGTTTTACCATATCAGCCATCAAAACTTAAGATGATATTAGCGTTGTTCCATATTCAGCTACTGTCTGGAGTATGAACATCACTTGACTGAAAGTTTTTCCACGGCAGGCCTTATACTTAAAGGATACTTGGGAAATTATATTTGTTTTCTCTTAATTACTTTTCATAATCCTAAAAGGAGACCACTAAAGATAATCGAGGCAAATCTTAGTTTGCCACAAAATGTTCTTTCCTTAGGGAAAATTATATTAGATGTTGCTAGGAATAGGAGACATATGAGCAATTCTTTAAAAAGAAATGGATATTTATAGCACTGTATGCTTATCATTTTAATGCAGATAGCCCACTGCTATCCACAATATTGTTACAATATGGTTTTTAAGGTTTGATTCAGATTAAAATAGAGCATTATATAGTCCAGCACATAAATTGTTTTTCATTACTCATTCCTTATAACTATGTTGATATTTACTATGTCATTCACCTTTTGTAAACATGCAGACCTGATAGCTTTCCTGCCTTCCTTAACCTGCATCCTTCAAAGGTAAGATTGCTGAGGGATCCAACTATGGTTCCAGGCTTGACAACTGTAGAACCAAAACATCTGGAAGGCATCAGATTGAGGAAGACTGCTATCCTTTAAATTACTACTGTGTGTGTAGTTTATGCATACATATACAAATTCAGTTTACCACATATTTTATTCTTACGTTCTTCTAACCCCTAAGATTTGTGTTTCATATTTTTTCTTTATTTTCAGCATACCAACAGTATCTTATGACTTAATTTTTTTTATTACTATTATAAAGCCTTTCAACATGTTGATTTAAACAGCTAGTTTTGCTTGATGCTTTCAATGTATGTTACTTATAAGATTGATTATAGTTACTTATAAACAATTAAAATTAATTTATTATTTTAATTATTATTAATTACTTCTCTCAAATTGAGAAACGGAGGGTAAGGACTGTAAGCCAGGATTTAGCCAAGGAAATGGATAACACCCTGATTAAGTAAAGAAAAAAAAAACTATTTTCCTTATCTATTTACTGCAGTTTCTATTACTCTGGTTTCAGGAGACATGAACCAGCAGATTGTCCTATAATATAAAAATAGATGATGATTACCATTAACTAAGATCCAAAGAGATTGGATAAATTCATGAAAGATTTACCACTATTAGTTTTGAAGGCACAGTGTTGTTTTGGGTTGGAAGCATGCTGTCCCCAACAAGAAGCTTCTGAGACCACCTTAAAGTATTTGACTGACCATTGTGAAAAAGCAAAGTGCTGGGCCAAGGGACTTTATTCTTATTCTTATGCTCAAGTGTCACTATTTCTCTTAAGAGTATAGAACCAGTGATTTTTCTCTGCATCCAGGTTGCAAAAACAACGGTTAGAAATAAAGCCTTTCTTTCTTCAAGCTATTCTGAGAATGCATATCTGCTTTCAGGCCCACAAAGCAGGAAGGGCAAAAGTGCCAAATAGGGTTTATTTTTTGGCTTAGTGCACTGTGAGTATCCATGCAGTATAATTTGTCAACAATGCTCAGTGTGTGGCTTCGGCACAGTCTCTGTGGATGAATAGATTTATGCATGTGGAATTATGTGTTTGTGTGTGTGTGTGTTTGTGTGTGGCTCTTGTTGCTCTTTCTACCAGCATGTTGCAGCATCTAGCAGGTTAGTGGAAATAGCAAAAAGCTTTTCAACACCAAAAGATTCCTAGCTGAGCTTCAGAGATAAAGTTTGCATATTCATTGCAATTTAGGATTATATGTTTGGCACAATGGATCCATTCCTCTCCTCTACCTTAGAAAATGTGACTTATTATTTCCCCCCAGTGTTAGGGGTGGAGTTATCTTCAGCCAATTTTATCAATTGGGAGGGAAACAACTTAAATAACAAATGTCAGCCAATCCATTAACAATGGAAGTTGGTGCAGAATTGCTATTTATTCAATATGAATTTTGCATATTTGATTAAAGGATAACAAAAAGAAAAGAGCAGCAAATTCTTAGGCTTTTGCGTCCGATTGTCCTTGGTCAGCTATTTCTGAGTTGAAATAGTTTTGAATTATTTATGTGTAGAGTTGAAGCAAAATGAATGTTATTTCTTGCTTTTCTGTCTCCTTAGAGAAACTAACATTGTCTGTTTGAAATGCAAGCTAACGCCAGCTCATACTGTACGTCTCCATAATTATTGCTAGCTCTTTCAACTAGATGGAAAAATGCTACATCTTGTATACAAAAACAGAGAGAAGAAAATGATTATATAGTGTATTTCAAATGTTTCATAAAATTTACATTGTTTGACACCTTCTGTAGCTGAGCAGAAAAATCTATTATCACCGATGATCAGATTTTAAATTGTTATTAGAGGGAATAAAATACAATACTATTACTAATAGTAACATTTATCATCATCTAAGCTTCTTGGCATTCTCTTCTGCCTCCAATACTTTAAATTTCTGCCTTTTCTCTTGTCAGACATTGTCAGCTGATGCTGTTTCATTTTCCTGATGTCAATAATCATTTCAGAAACTGAATTTCAATGTTTCAGATTCACGAACCATAGAAGATAAAACGTTCATATTAGATATATTTTCCTCCCCTGTTTGATGAACAGATTTTAATAATTAATGACTTGATATGATATATACTGCAAGTTGTACTCTTACAAAACCTGCAAGGCTAAATGCATACTGTAGTATTTGTACAACTGAATGCTACCATATAATTATTCCCTATTCCTCTTATAGATATTCCTGTCCATTATGTTGCTGATAGTGAGGCAGCATTGATGTGATATGAAACACCTACAAATTATAGGTCTTTGTCAGTGCTGAAAAACCAGATCTGTTTTCTTCCTTTCTTAAGCCACAAGTGAAATGAATACGCCAGTAAATTCATCCTGTATTCGGATGCATTTTTTTTTTTCATTACACACACTGGCTGCCACTTCCTAGCTTGCATTTCACTCAGATCCAAGTGTCTGTTTCTTGCTTTGGAGAAGCCCTCAAATGCAATTTTGCTGACATGCAAAGGGCGTACTGACATGTTCTGGATTTGCTCAGATTATGTATTTGTTCATTTATTTATCAATTCCAGCACTGTCCAATTGCATACAAACTCTGGTCAGCTCAGAATACAAAAAAACAAAATTTTCAATAAATAATGGAACAGGATAGGAGGTTGCATCAAACAACACAGAAATACAGGATACACACACACACACAAGGGTCCTCATCACCCTAGCCTAAGGCCTGGGAAAGCAGCAAGAAGTTTCAGAAGTTTCAGAACACCATCAAGGTGAAGCCATATGGATTTCAGGGGAACTCATTCCAGAGGGCAAGTTCCACAACAGACAATCTGCTGATCTGTCACCATAGTCTGTCTGTCTTTCTCTTGTATGGCTTTGTCTGTGGAGGACATAACAGAAGCATTTTGATTTATTTTTGAAGAAAGGTGGAATAACTTTTCATTCATGGAGCATGAGAACCTTTGGTGGGGACAGTCAACTCTGTATTAAGCAAGCTTGATGCAGAGAAAGTGACTGTTGTTTGGCTGGTGTTTGGGTATTTAGCTATTGCCTAGAAGAGACTGAATAAAGATTAGTTGCAATTGAAGACTAACCTTCGGTCTCGGAAGAATATACAGTAACTAACACTATGTAGTATAGTCTTTATTGTCATTGTACAAAATAAATACACCAAAATTGGTTGTAATGTAATCCAGTCTGCAGATAAGCACAACCGCATGGAAGAAATGTAAGTTAGTGTTAGGAACAAAGAGAAAATGGAATGGCTGGTGGTATGGCATTTTTCACTATTTGCCTATTTTAACTAGACTAACACTTCCTCCTTCTCTTCTTCCTATTTGCCACGGGTGAGAAAGAGAGGGAGGAAGATACAGTAGCAGCAGCCGCCAGTACTCCCCAAAGGCAAAAGTCATAGTACACTTGAAAAAAGAAGTTTAAAAAAGTATCCATGATTCTGAAGAATTAAATAAATATGACTGATGCTCTCCATTAAAAATATTTACAGTAACAGTATCCTTTTTCATTGAACAGTAGAAGTAAAATGAAGCTAAATGTTTTAAACAGCATCCTCTGTTATTCTCCACAGCTAGCGTGTCCTAGATAACTTACTGCAAAAGTAATGAAAGCAAACAAGATACAATATCCTTCTCTGGCTTGCATTCAAGGTAGTACAACCTAAAATAAAAAAAAAGAAGAATATGCTTTGTATCTTGTTGCAATAGTAGCTTGTACAATTTTAGTATAGTCATCTAAATATAACTACTTTCTTTTATGCATTACATCTTCAGCCTGCTCTTTTTCTCCAATCTTTGGGCTCAGTTGTTTAAAAGCCAAAATACTGTCCGTGGGTTTAAAAACAAACAAACACCTGACTTAGCATAAGGTAGAATAGAACGTATGTAGTTCAGGGTTTAACTGTTGAGTTTCTGGTGCTTTTTGATTAGGTAACACCAGTGCAAGCGAGTGTGGTTTGATTCCAGTTTTTATACAAAAGCTTGCCCTGCCAGATTTTGGTGGATGGTGTTTTCTCCTTAGTAATTCCTTGATCGGGTATCATTTTATGCTCGATTGTCTGGTGTTAATCCTTGCTTTTCTGGGAGATATCTGGCTGCTGGAAAGGATATTTGCTGGTCTGTTTGTTTCCTCAGGACAATCAATCAACTGATGTTACCTAGTTGGGTAATGGAACATCTGCAAGCACACAACCAAGTATCCTATTAGCATTAAAAACCCTGCCACATCTCATTTTCAAATGGCCAAGCTTTAGAATATCATTATCAGACTTGCCTAAGTAAATAAAGTATCCATTTGCCTGGACAAGTTTGGGATTAGGGCATGATAAACAGACACACATGTTGCCTATAGCGTACTTTATAACTAGCCAACTCTTATAAGGGAAACTCAGCCAATTTTCTAGTATGTTTGCAATTGCACAATTAGCCAGATGGATAAGGAATTTCTCCTTGAAATGAACCAAAAGTGCCACCTTGTGTCATGTCTCCTGTTAGGGGACAGATGAAACTCTATACTTCAGCCAGCTAAGGGTTTGTAACTAATCCTCATGACCACATTTTGAGGCAGTTAGGTTTAATTGCTGCTGGAGAAAAGAGAATGAAAGTAACACAGAGACAAGGTACTATTTCCATATGCTTCATAGTCATAGAGAATGTGTACACTTGTTATTACTATACAATTTACAGGTACTGCTGTTTGGCTAAATCTGCTGTCATTCCAAGCAGAATTATATTAATTAGACAGGCTGCTACATTTTTTTCAAAAAAACTAATAAAAAATCTTGGGACTCCAGATTGGCAGCATGTCCTTCCTCTTTGTCTCTTACTTTAAGACATATGTTTTAGTTACATGAATTTCTCATCTCAGAATGGAAAGAACTGTCCTCTCTTGCTTTAATTTCATACACTTGTAGTCAAGAGAAAATTCCAATCCTATATGCTATATTTGTGACACAGTTGGTTATTTTTGCCTAATACACAATGAGGCTTGGATGTTTACCCAATGCCAATGTTATCTGGGGCCCTTCAAGGCCGGGGTGGCAGAGGAGTTTCAAATGGAGACATGAATATACATATATATTTCAAATGAGTGCCTTCTTACTCTGTGATATCTCTGCAACTGAGATTTACTTCATATTTACTTTATAATGCATGTATGTGAATCCTTTTCATTCAGAATTATGTGGAAATGTGAAAGCTTTGTGAGTTAATGATATGTGACTGCTTAAAACCATGGGTTATCTCAATGTTCAGCAGGCTGGTGTTCAGCCAACCTGTCAAAGACCAAGCACAACTTCTTTAGGCTATATATTGTTAGTTCTGTGCCGATGAGCCTTCACACTGAGATCGCAAAAGCAGACAGTAATTCCCACAGAATCGAAACAGCAGCTTCTAACCTACTTCTGCTCTGGGGTTATCAGTTGCCAGCAGAGCAAAGCTGGGCTAAAATAATTAACTCTCTATTAAGGTGATATGAGCCTGTTCTTGCTCGTTCCCTCCAATACACATTAATTTCTCACTTCCAGTTAGCATAATGGATACATTTGAACAACAGGTTGTATAATAATTTACTGTCAACAGACCCAGGTGCTCTTCCCTCAGGACTGATATATCTATATAGCAGTGGTGGGTTCTGGGCAGTACGGCCCACTGCGGGTATACAGGTGGTACTGGGAGCAGCGGCCACCGTACCGGAACGGTGGCTCGTTTGGCCCACCCGCATTCCTTACCACTTTTTGATGCAAACGGGCAAATTGCGCACGCGTGTTTAGCATGTGGCGCCTGCGTGACTTCCACCGAGCAGCTGAGTGTGGCTGGGCGGTGGCGTGTACATGCATGTGCAGCGCCCGTACCTGACGAACCTGGCACCATCACAGTATACTGGTTGCAACGGGATCCAGAACCCACTACTGCTATATAGCATGCTGGGAATTCTGGGAATTGAAGTCATAAAGGTTTCCAACCTCTGCTATATAACAACCATTTTTGGTCTGTTTTAAAAGTATATCAAGGATTCCCTTTCCATGCTTCAACTGAAAGAAACCAGTATACCAGGCTGGGCTTGGCAGCATAAAAAACTAGCCGTGGAAATGATATCCATTCATGTCATTTGCAAAAAGGAACCCCTGAGGATATTCATATTTTAATTATGATTGCCTACAACTGTGTTATCTGTCAATGTTTCATTTGCACCTGTGACATAGAACAGCTTTTCCCATCCTAATGTTCTCCATATTTATTGGGACGGTGGGCAACTTGAAGATTATTGATAATACGCCATCAAATCGGTGGCATATTAGTAACCACACAGATTTCCTCCATGACAATTTGCCCCTATGGGAATTATTAGAGTTGTAATCTAAATACATCTAGAGAACTATACCTGGTTATGGGAGGCTCACCTATATGTCTGTCTCACAACATTCTTCAACCTGTCTGAGATGGTGATACATGGCTTATCTTGCTTATAGCCCTACTAGGTTTCTGGTCTCCTTTCTTTATTTTCTTGTGCCAATCTTACAGTAATTCAATGCAAGTGCAAAGCAGGGAATGGAAATCACAGTGGGGAATTGACTGTAATGAAAGCTCTTGCTGAAGTCCCTCTGTTTCCCGGAACAGCACAAATGGATGGTGTGATTTACAAGGTTAAAATGAAACGAGAGTACCATTGCCCTGGATGCTGTACTATAGACATCCAGAGAAAGACAACATTAATAGCACAAATGATGCAATTGAAGGTAAAATCTCCTTCAAATTGAGTTTTCTCTTGGTGACTTCATAGACTCATTGATGTAGGTTTTTTTTGGCAGTGCAGCAGATGTGGTTTACCATTATATTCCCTTAAAATTTTGGAATTCCTTAAGAGTCTCCCATGAAAGTAAAAACCAGGCCCAATTTTGCTTAGCTTCTGAGTGCAGACAAGGTCAGCTAAATCCTGCCACATGGTAAAGCACAAAACTCTTTTGCTTCTCATTTTTTAAAATTATTAATAACGCTTTCTCTTATTTCACTTTCTCTTTTCAAAGGGCAGATAACATAAAGACACTGCTTGACTGTCATCAGTCCATAGACTTGATATGAACATTGAGATGTTCTGGACCAGTTGCAAAAATAAGGTCACAGAGAACAGTCCCGCAGAATCAATCTGACATAGGATCAGAGCCATGGACTAAAAAAAAAAGAAATGTAATTAGCAAATGATTTGCAATAAACAGTAATATAAAAATATAGCAATATTTTTTTAAAAAGTGTAAAAATGCCTCATGCCTACCAAACAGTATATCTCATCTGAACATGATATGTTTTCACAGCCCCATATAACCTATGTGCCTATGTGTTGAGCATCTGCACAAGGAAAAATTAGTTGAGGAGATGTTTTCCATCCATATCTTAATTGTGTACATCTTCAAAAAGGAAGCCTCATTGAGCATCATGAATTGATGACATTTTATGTTCAGCTTCCTTTTGAACAAGGATAAAGTGGAATGGAATACAATACAATACAATAGCAGAGTTGGAAGGGACCTTGGAGGTCTTCTAGTCCAACCCCCTGCCTAGGCAGGAAACCCTATATCGTTTCAGACAAATGGCTATCCAACATCATCTTTAAGACTTCCAGTGTTGGGGCATTCACAACTTCTGGAGGCAAGCTGTTCCACTGATTAATTGTTTCAACTGTCAGGAAGTTTCTCCTCAGTTCTAAGTTGCTTCTCTCCTTGATTAGTTTCCACCCATTGCTTCTTGTTCTACCCTCAGGTGCCTTGGATAATTGCTTGACTCCCTCTTCTTTGTGGCAACCCCTGAGATATTGGAACCCTGCTATCATGTCTCCCCTTAGTCCTTCTTTCTATTAAACTAAACATACCCAGTTCCTGCAACCGTTCTTCATATGTTTTAGTCTCCAGTCCCCTAATCATCTTTGTTGCTCTTCTCTGCACTCTTTCTAGAGTCTCCACATCTTTTCTACATCGACCAAAACTGAATGCAGTATTCCAAGTGTGGCCTTACCAAGGCATTATAAAGTGGTATTAGCACTTCACGTGATCTTGATTCTATCCTTCTGTTGATACAGCCTAGAACTGTGTTGGCTTTTTTGGCAGCTGCTGCACACTGCTGGCTCATATTTAAATGGTTGTCCACTAGGACTCCAAGATCGCTCTCACAGATACTACTGTTGAGCAAGGTACCACATATACTGTACCTGTGCGTAATATTCCATTTTCTCTGATGATATGCATACATTTCCTATGGTTTTTGCTAATGATAAAAAGTATTTCTCAGAAAGGGATTCTAAAAGTTCAGTAATATACAGTTCAAAGGCAACTTTCTAGGAGTGTCTGAATATGCATCTTCTACAATCCTTTAGGCAAATCTGTCTGAACTATGAAGATCAAAGAGATAGGAATGTCTCACAAGAGATATTACATATAGTTTCCAATAAACATCGTTATAGTTTCTTCAGAGGCAGCTTGCAAGTTCTCCTGCAACACAAACATTTATTGCAGGAATATAAGCATGCAAATGTAAAGCATACTTTGAGTCTTTGAAACTGGCATTACTGATAAGATTGATAGCTGAAATCCTGATATTTTTTTTAAAAAAGGTTGAGTATAAATGGATTGGAGGCAGGCTGAGAAGATGCATAGTTACATACTTATCAATGCTTTATCTTCTCAGAAAAGTTGATTTCAGATTTTATTCAAGGGGAAAGAATTGATTTCTATTCATAATGCAATAATAATATATTTTCTTTTAAGGAGTAACACAAAGAACAGACTGAAATCCATTGCAGGAGCATACAATAACATCAGGATAGTTCAGATTAAAATCTAATTTTAATCACTTCCTGAAGTACTGAAGCTACAGTTTCATTTGTTGAAAGCAATCATCCCACAACCTGTCACCATCTAGATGAGCTGGATTATAATTTCCAGCCTCCTTATGTGAATTCAGTTATGACTGTATTAACAGGGTATTATCAGAGTTGAAATCCAAAAGATCTGAATGGCATTATGATAGAAAATATATTATGATAATTTTTTAAAGACATACATTTGTTTACTCCAAAAGGGGATACAAATTTTACACTAAGAAAAGTATATGTTCACACAGTTCTCATTACTTCGAATTCTGAATGCCTCATATGTGGCAATTCCATCCTTTATTGTAAAGTTGAAGTATTCTTCTAGTCTTATTAATTAAGTATTCTTATTCCTGAGTCAGATGATACTGCATATCTTTTGCTTTGATTATTCACTTCTTTGTTTCTTCAGAATATCATTTTAGTTATGAAAGTTTAATCACAGGAAATAATTGTTCCTTTTCAAGGACTTGCTGATTTGTGATTTGATGACTCTTTGGTGGCTCTACTTACTGTAACTATTTGTATTGTTGTGTAACTATTTGCACTGTTGCCATCATCACACTTAAGGCTTGAGTTTTTTGGAGAATGGGGGTAGTTGGAAGAGGGAATATTTGCATTCATGTCAAGACTGCCTGCTACCTGACCAGAGTCAACTGCATCCATAATGTCATACAACTCAAAATTGTACATGAACTTTATGATAAATAAACCTTTTAGTCACTTGTACAATATCAAGATATTGAACCTTATCAAAACTAATTGAAAATGTAAGAAAACAAAGATTGAAACAATTTCTTCTGGGTAAGACTTAGTTTGCATATTACCCTGTTTCCCTGAAAATAAGACCTCCCCGGATAAGAAGCCCAATCGGGCTTTTGAGCGCATGTGCTAAAGTAAGTCGTTCCCCAAAATATTGCAACACAGCAGCAGCCATGACGTGACCATGCTTGCGGCCTTCTGAACCTCAAAAATAATAAGACCTCCCCAAAAATAAGGCCAAGTGCTTATTTCGGGGGTCAAAAGAAAAGAAAACCCCATCTTATTTTCGGGGAAACACAGTGTGTTTCTTACAAATGATAGAGTCAGGGAAAATTCCTTTTAAAAAAACCCTATTTCCATTAAAAACAAGCCAATTGTCTTTAGAGAGATTCTTTAAAGACTCAAGTGACAAAACAAGATAATAGGTTCAGTCACTTCTAAAGGATACTTTAGTATTTAATTTGCTGTTCAAAATGTACATTTAGCCTGAAGATTCAACTAGTAAAGCAATGCCCCATCACATAGTCTATAAAATCTAACAACCCTCATTTGATCTTGTTTGATGAAAGGAAAAAATATGACTACACATTAGAAAGAAAACCCCTCTCAAAAGGGGTTGGCTAAAATCATATCATGACATTCTTCAGGCACTGTTTACAAAGTCAATAACTGTATGGGTAAATATGATAACAGGTATAAATTACACCCACACTACTGACAATATGGATGTTAACTCTCTCCTTTCTTCTCCTCCTCCTAAGAAATAAATACCTTTTAACGGCTAAGAGTCAAGGATGTCCTTGAAGGCAAAAATCCCACTTAACATAGGAGGATTGCTCAACATTCTATTCTCTACCTAAAACATACAGGCAATGTTGACTTGCAGTGCACCCAGGAATTGCAAAATGTGTTTGAGATTAGAAGGTGCTGAAAAGGTTCTTTTTGTTAATGGCCCGTAAAACCTTGGAGAGATAACCAATGAGCCAAGTTGATTCTAGCAATCATGAAAGAAGGGTAGTAAACTGAATAATCATTTAACACAAACTACAGTGTAATGGGTCCCCAGCAATTGCTTAACACTCTTGGCTCCAAACATGGTGACAGGCACAATAATCTCTGGGTTTCTGATCATTTACTGGTGGAAGTATAAGGAAAACAAGCAGCCCAGGCACTCCTGATAAACAGCGGCTCTTTGATGGATTATTTCTGATAATATTGACCTCCTCAATAGTTATTTTCAATATATAATGCAATCCCAAAGTGCCATCTTTTGCCTAGAATGAATTGGGCTTAACAAAAACTACTAAGGTGTCTTTGCATTGGGACTCTCACAAATCAAAGTTGCACCCCTTGCCAGAGAAGCCTCATTATATCTTTGAGCTTGTTTGGAGGTTCGAGCAGGGAGTGCAGCTATCATATACCCTTGACTGAAGATCGGTACACTCCTTCTATCTGGGATGGCCGTCCTCTTCCACCGAGTGTGCAGCTTCAGGAAGGACACATACAGTATGGAGCAGTGAGGAAGGGGACATCCGCCTAGCTAGCCAGATCAGCCAAATCAACCCTGGCAATCAATGGGGTGACAAATGTCACAGCCAGATCACCCTCACATCTAAAATTAGCTGTTCCAAAATTATGTAGATTCAAGACTGAAATAATGAGTTGTGTCCCCTTTAGTATTTTAACAAAAGAGAAGAGAATAAGGGAAAAAAATATTAGTTTGGTTGGTTGGTTGGTTGGTGTGTGTGTGAGAGAGAGGGGGGGAGAAGGGGGGACGGAGATGGAAATGACTAGCATGCATGTGCTGGGGAACCTTTACCTTTAGTGTTTATATATATTCTGTATATCTCCATGGACAAGGTCCCCTGGAGCTTTCTAAAAGGTCAGATTATTAACTCTGCCCTTTGGAAAATGAAATATTTTAAAGTCTTTCAGTGAATGACAAAATTATCTTTACTGCCTTCTGAAACTCAGAAACGGAATTAAAAAAAGTCAACAGTCTTCTAAAACTGCTTATTCTTCCTTTTAATTATTTTGCAAGTCTGGAATTGATAATATATTTAGGTCTTTAAAACACAGTTGTTAGAAATAATATGGAAAACCAAAATAATCTCCACAGTATTCAAGATTAAAATTTAGCTCTGAAAAAACCTCTGGAAAAAACCCTCCAAACATGAGACAAAATGCCAGTTGTATCAAATCTTATACAACAGAAACTGTTGTGCAACATTATTGTTTCAAGCCTTTTACACAATTCAGTCCCAAAACAAATGTATAGAGGACACTAATGCTAACAAAAACAGCTAAAAATGTAAAGAATGTTGACCCAACAATTTCTTAAGAGCCTGTCATTTTGATCTGGCAGTCAATCCTGCTAATCCACAGCAGACCATTCTAAAAAGCAAGATTTGGCACAGATTTTTCAAGTTTATTTTTGTCAAATGCCAATTCACACTTTACAGAGAAAGAAGTCTGTATTTTCCTCTGAGAACATTTCCACTAGCAACCTCAGCCAGTCCCTTGATAAAACTTTGTAGTAAAGGTGCCCCATATAACTTGCTTGTCATATTAAAACATCACATTGCAAAATACATGTCAAAAAACATAATGTCACACACACACACACAAACACACAAATACATTTAGTCTAAACGTGGAATTGTGATGGTGATCCAAAAGCCAAAGCTTAATTGTAAAGTTGGTATAGTCAAATACACCTCTGATTGCACAGAAAATAACACACGTTTAAGGTGACTTTTTAAAATTCTTTCTATAGGTGATGAATCTCTTTCCCAAATGATTTACAATCTTTAGATGTGCTGAATCAACAAACAGTTTTTACATATTTTTTAAAAAAACTATTTTATGTGCCACTCATCTCACTATCAAGAGACTCAAAACATCATAACAGTAGAGACAATTAAAGGTAAAAATATTAGAAAAATTGACATTAAAAATTAAAACATTAAAAATAATAGTAAAGTAGATAAAAAAGACTGAATACAGAAATAGGGTGAAGATGAAATCTTCATCTTAAATCTATCTACCATCCACCTCCAGAAAGGGAGGTGAATTTATCTTCCTTCCGATCTTAGGCCTGAACCAAATGTTCAATAGGAACATCTCTCTCTATTATTTCTCTGCTGTATCTAATTGCAAAACTATTCCCTGCATGGATGTCCTCTTCAAGTTTCCAAGCCCTCAAATATATATTGGTTAAATGATTGTCATAGCTACATTATTTGCATTCTGGCATTGCCAGCTGTTACTATGCTGAGTGCATTCTTTTGTGACTACAGGAAGAAAATGTGAAGGATGAATGAAAACATTTAACTTCTCAATTGGATATGTGTCAGTGTTCTAATATGATAGGCATTTGTTTCTGCGCACTGGGCCAGCTTCTTTTCAGCTTCATGCTTTTCTAATTCATTCCACATCACTGTCTAGGAAAGAATGTTTGACTCGATAAAATTATGCACAGTCTTGACTTCAGAATATTAAAATGGGCAGGGAATAGATGGTTCATGTGATTGGTAAAAGGTTCATATTTCAGTGCACTGTTCATAATTTGGTTTCTAATAATCATTCAATCATTCTTGTAAACAATTCAATGTCCTCAGTGAGAAGAGTAAGTGTGAAACTCATTATAGCTTTTATGTAGCGCACAAAGAAGAAAACCATGTGTCATAATCAACACTAAAGCCTAAATATTAGTGAATCTGGATGTAATTCTAATTTGAGCAGCAACAGAGAATGTTTTAAAATAAGAGGCAATTTGAAATCACACCTCTTATTTATTTGTTGCATTCACTTTTTAAATCACCTAATTGGAAGACTTAAAAATGACATATAGAAATTTAAAATGCATCATGTCCTACCAGAAAAGCCAAGTCTGGAAACAGTAGGGTTAGAGACTTCAAGGAAAATGCTATTCCAGAGGGGAGAACTGGCAATATTTCTTCAATGACACATGCTATGAGTGAAGAACTTATTTTGGGATGGAGGCAACATTTTAAAGAAGTTATTTGGCCTTTGTGGATAGTGAACTGCACGTCTGTTGGTATGATTTTGGGTGCTGGTTTGGGAGGTGTAGGGGAAGTTAATGGTTAAAATGAGTGTCATAGTAACCCCAAAGGGTTACTAATGATGTCACTGGAAAGGGCAACCAGGTTTTGAAAGACTGGAAAGTTTGGGGAGAAGATTTCAATGCAAATGAGGTAGTTAAATCCAGTTGAGATGTATTTAATATAAATTATTTTGTTCCTATTCCCAAACTGGCAGCGGTGGGGACATGGTAGTAAAAAAAAAAGCATGAAAGAAAGTAATACAGTTCTGGTTTTGAACTGAGTATTGAAAATGATGAATTCAAGTTACTAACTTTCAGAAATCATCCCAGATTAGATGTTGGTGAAGCTGGGTCAATAAACTCTGTTACTAATTTAGCAACTGCAGTGATTCATTTAACAAATGTGGCAAGAAAGGTCACAAAATGGGTCAAAACTCACTTAACAAATTTCTCACTTAGCAACATAAATGTTGGCTCAATTGTGGTCATGAGTCAAGAATTACCTGTATATACACATATACAGTGGTGGGATTCAATGATTGCTCAGTACTTTACATTTCCTTTCTTTTACTAGTATCTTTCCCTGCAATAAATGGACTGTTAAAAGAAATGAATCCAATTCTGCAGTAAAGTCATTCTTTAACAGATGAAGCAATTTAACATTCCCTTCTGACACCTTTGCCTTAATTCTGCTATCATATTCCCTGGGTCAGTACGGCCTAGCCATTTGTAGCTAGACAGAAATTATGTAATAAAGATAATTTGCAATAGCACAGCACAGCACTGACCCAGCTTCTTTTTTCATATCGGGGAAAAAAACAACAACCAACAACAACTACTTTGATGGAAAGCTTGCATAACACAATTCAGGAATAGGGCTGGTATGGTGCAGAGATTGGGCTGAAACTTCAAGGGAATTATGCAACGAGAGTGTTTCCCTCCACTGGATGTCTTCAAACACAAGGTAGATGGCTGCCTGTCAGTGATGCTAATTTGGAAATGCGGCACTGTGCATGGAGTCAGATTCATTGTCTCAGTAGCCCCACCCAGCTTGCTGATTCTGTTTTGGCTAGCATTTATTTGCAATTCTTCAGGAAGTTGATTTGTAAGATCTTTTAGTGACATTAATTTCTTTATAAATGAATGTGTACAGAACTGTTTGGTAGATTTCGGATTCCCTTTCATTCTTCCTCCGCCTTTCAGAAATCAGTACAGGTAGTCCTTGGTTAACAAACATTTGTTCAGGGACTGTCTAAAGTTATAACGGCACTAAACAAATAGAAGTTATTGCCATTGCAGTGCCCTGTGGTCTCATAATCAAAATTTGGATGATTTGCAGTCTCCTCTCTTTTACAATTGCAGGATGCACTTTAAACCCCCCCTCCCATATATGGCAATCACCCCCCCCCCCCGCACATCTCCTCCCTTTTGCCATTCTACAGTCCCTGCGGAGGTCTATGCAAAGGATCAGCAATTGTCTTGGTGGGCATGTCTCAGCACTAGCAAGAGAAGAAGATGGTGGTTAATTGTGAGTAGCAGGGGAAGTGACAGAGTGCAGGGTGGCTAAAAGAGAAGAGATGGAAAGGAGCAAGTTGAGTGGGGAAGGAGTTAAAGGAGAGGTAAATATGGCAGGACAGAAGAGTGAGGTCCGCACTGTTGTGTACTATAGTTTTCCCTCTGGTCCATTTCACTAGGAGGCGCTGTACTCGTTCCTGATTGGTTACCTGTTTGACAGCCGGCATATATAAAGAGCTGTCAAACAGGGCTCAACTGTTGCCAGTTAGCTGAGACGCGCGAAATGTGAAGTGCCGCGTTTGGCAATCTGTCAGAATTAAACTGTTAACTAACTTGAAGTCCTGGCTCACCTCTGTTTGTCCACCCGCGTTCTCCCACCTAGAACACGCACCATCCTGGCCTAACAACTGCAACCAGGAATACCAGAACTGCTGTTGGTAAACAGTCCAGTCAAATGACTGCATCACTTAGCGATGGAGATTCTGATCCCAATTAGGATCATTAAGAAAATACTACAGTATGTGTAAATGAAACTAAACATGAGGGCATACACATCCCCTCTGCAACCAATGGCCATATAATTTTAATAATATGAATTTACAGAATAAGGCACTGTGATTTTATCATCCTCTTTGCGATAAGGACAGATGCTTGATTTTAAAAAAAGGCCAGTTCATGTTCACTACCTCTCAACCAAGTAACCTAGTTCCTAGACAGCTCTTTATAATATATTTCAAATAACTATGTCATCTCCAGAATGGTTTTGGATACTCCCAGCAGAGAATATTCTTATAGCAGTATAGCCCTTTCTTTCAAACAATCCTTAACTATATTTCCCTCTTCAATTAAATGAGGAACAGTGTTCAATCTATATGGAAGTTGCAGTTTAACATGTCTAGAAAATGACTAATTGGAGAATACACCCTGTAATGAGTGATGTATACCTATAATGCGTTTCAGTGAAATGCAAACCGTTGTCAATTTAACATTATTTATCAACTAAAAAGCCAATACTTTATAAGCCAAAAGTTTTTTTAGCTGTTCATAATGACTACCTGCTTCCTATTTATTGTCATATCAGAATTGGAATTTAATGGTCCCAAAATGTCGATTCCTAATTTGAAGGATAGAAGTATTCCTAAATTTCAACACAATTATCAAGATTTATGGCAGTATATAAAGTAATGTCATGGTTGTTTGTGGGGTTTTTATTATTACTATTGCCATCTTCCTTGTACTTCCTGACAAACTGTTAGCAGGAGATAGTATTCTTGAATGCTTAAATGATTATTACTATAAAGATTACAGATATCATATTCTCAGTATTTTTTTTCTGGCCATAAAAAGCCTCTCAATGCAGTAACTAAGCATCATCCTGAAATCAAATGCCCCTTTTCAGTTCATTACTGAAATAGGAGTGATTTTGAGAATTATCTGAGGCCTGGACAATAAAGCATTGAAGTCAAGTCACTTGGGTGACCTTCAAAGAGCATTAAGATAGCCAGGGAAACTACCATAATCTGTAGATTTTCTATAGGGAACAGGATAGCTAGTACAATATTAGCCCTCTGATCAATTTTGCTAGTGTGTGTAGGGGTGGATGGGATGGAAACAGAAAGCAACTTGCAAATGCTCCAGCTAGCAAGAAAGCTTAATGATTTTACACACAGCACCAAAATAACTTTGTATAGCTCTTGGATCTATCTCTAGTTAGCCTACAAAGACAAAAGCAGCTTTTATTTTGTGTTTGGGTCACCTTCAAATACACATTTTGTGTAAAAATGATTTATCACCCATTTTCTCTTGCTTTATGAAAACCATGCATATGTACAGTACATAGTTCAATGCTATAATAGTCTCAAAATAGTTATCACTGTGACCCTTTTAAATATATAAGGCTAAATAGATACACAAATGAAGTAGGAAATTGCTTAAAGTTTTTGATTTCACACACATCGAGACATCAATGTTGAGCATCGTCAGCTACGCAGTGCAAAAATGATCACAATCAGCATCAGAGTCATTTCACACATTATACGCAGCAAGCTCAGCACTGATACAAGGGTCCTAAACTTGTCATGATCATGCCTATCTCTTGCGTCAACAACTGGCTTTAGTTTATGGTCTTGAGGATTTCCTGGAAGTCCCCCTCCCCCATCCAAGTACTAACCAAATCTACTTGTCTTTTAAAAAAATAGTTAAATTCAGTAGGTGCTGCCATCTAGCTTTTCTAATTGACTCAGTATCCGGGATTTTTATTTAAGCCTTCTCTCCTTGTTTTATGTTAAGAAAAAAAAGTGAAGGTTTTCTCTATAATTTTCTAAGAAAAAGTTTGGAGGATGGCAAGAGCTCAAGTTCTACTTCTATCTTAGGGGTGTGTGCATTATTAGCTCGAGTATAATGTGCCACAAGGTTTATAATTGCAGGCTAACTCTGATGAGCGCCAACCGTTCGATCCTGACCAACTCAAGGTTGATTCAGCCTTCCATCCTTCCGAGGTCAGTAAAATGAGGACCCAGATTGTTGGGGGCAACAGGCTGACTTTATAAACCGTTTAGAGAAGGTTGTAAAGCACTGTGAAGCGGTATGAAAGAATAAGTGCTATTGACAAGTGCCAGACTCACTGACAGTCTTTACACACATCAAGAATAAACCAATCCCTGACATGTTTTCTGCTACCTTTAAAAAGGAGGAAACTTTGATGCAGTTTTATATCTGAGTACTGCCCTCCCTGAATGACAAGGTCTTTATTTGTTTTGTCCTTCAGAGTCAGTTTATGACACCTATTGACTGTCTGAACAATTCCCTACAGTTTTCTTGACAAGATATTTGGGAAATGGCTTGCCATCGCCTCCTTCCTAGGGCTGGGAGAAAGTGACTGGCTGAAGGTTAGCCAGTTGGCTTGGTGCCTAAAGCAGGACTAAAACTGATCTTGTGGTTTCTAATCTGATGCCTTAAGCACTGCACCAAGCTGACTCTCTTAATGACAGAACTCAAATATAAAACCATATCTGAACTTCCTGCTCTTCTCAGATTTTGAGAAGATAAATAGACTTATTTCTTAACCAGTCTTTTTTGCTGCAGTATCATACCTACAATAGGCTGCTAAAAGTAGGATGTATAGTTGAAACTATCAGTAAAGTAGCTAAAGGGACTTTTTAGTGGTAAGGGAAACAACTGACAGAATATATACTAATTGTTCAGCTGAAGCTAATTTCTCTTTTTTAGTGTTATTATTGGACTTCTAAAGTTAGACAATTATTTTACTAGGAACAAGGTCATGCTTTTGCTATCCATATTACACTGTCTCAGCAGCAAAAGCTACTGGTTATCATTTCAACATCCTTAGAATCAGATTACAAGAAAATTTTATGTTGCGATGGGAATTTGCCAAGGAAGCAACTTTCAAAGGGGTTAAAGAAATAATATTAGCAACATAGACTGTTTATGATAGCAATTTTCAAATTCATGGTGCCTTCCAATGCCAGAAGCAATAGCATAGGGAGTGTTATTATAACAGCATGATTCTCTGTGAAAGCTTGTCACCTTCTGCTCTTGAGCTTTGCTAATGCACAAAGGCAAGATGCCCAGTTTAGAAAAGGGATGTTTTTCAACAGTTACAAGGTAGCTGCTAATTCAGATATTAATGCACAATAATGGCCTATTCTTGGTGCAACTAGCACAGGAAAGGCTCACCTCTGAGGATAAGAAATGTGAAGATTGAGCCTTAACACTTAAAACAACCGATTCAGGCAATATCATTTTTGAAGAACTGTTGCCAAAATGCTATCCTTAAGCCTATAAGGATTAGCCAACGCAGAGTAATTCCTGTTTTTTGTCTCAGAAAATTCCAAAAAGCTTCACCAAGTTACCAACACAGGTAAACCCTCCTCCCTCCTCAAGGTCAAAAGTAATAATTTAGAAATGTATCCCTAAGTGAAAACGATAGTTTCATTTATTTTTAATTATTTTTCACTATAATATACTAAAGGGCTCTCCACAATCCTAAAACAATTAATGTGTGTGTGTGTGTGTGTCTGTGTCTGTGTGTCTGTTTGCATGTGTGTAAACTGTAAAAGACAGAAAGCATATCATTACTTCACATCACTTCAGCCCCTTCTTCTAGGGAAGAAACATAAGCACAGAAATTACAAGCACAGTGACTCTAATTTGAAGTACGATATACTCTTATTCATCCAGTTTCTCTAAAAAAAGAAACTAAAGGAAAAGAAGGGCTAGGGGTGAGATGACAGCAGCTTTCCAATATCTATGGGGCTGCCACAAGGAAGAGAGGGTCAACCTATTCTCCTAAGCATTCTAAAGGCAGGACAAGAAGCAATGGATGAAAACTAATCGAGGAGAGATCCAGCCTAGAACTAAGAAGGAATTTCCTGACAGAACCATTAATCAATGGACCAACTTGCCTCCAGAGGTTGTGGGTGCTCCAACAATGGAAGATTTTTAAGAAACGATTGGAGAAACTCTTTGTCTGAAATGATACAGGGTTTCCTGCCTGAGCAGGCAATTGGATTAGAAGCCCTTCTAGGTCCCTTCCAACTCTGTTATTCTGAAAAATAGATGAACTAACTGCCTGAAGAAGTTTGCTTCACACAGTATCTTATCAATGTCAAGATGAAAAGAGTGGTTCAGTTTCACTTCCCAGTTCTCCCTTGTTCCTACTTTTCCTCACTAGTTTCTTTGCTTTCCTTGTCGGATGGTGTGGAATTGAATAGATCCAAACTATATAGGACACCAACAAGACTGTACAATTGCAAGATGTACAGGTTACAAAGAAAGAATCATCCTGAAATTCCTAGGGCTTGGTCACAGTTTACAAATCACTGTGTTCAGTTACACAAGCTTAGTCCTTTGTAGGTAAATTTCAGACTGTGGTCTAAGGGGCACCCTTTTTTGCTACTAATTGTGAAAGATGACATTTTAATGAATAATGGAATATTTCTCCAGCCAATGCTGTTTTTAATTATTGCTCTACTATGACCAACAAATTACATTCAGTCATCTGCAACATTAAATGTCTCATCATGCATTCTTCACCAACCCACTATCCCCGCATGTTTAGAAAAGCCAAAGCAGAAAAAAACTATAAACTGCCCTCCCAGCACATCTGAAGAATGTGAAGTTGGGAAAAGTTGGCATAATGAATTAATTGATTAATTCATAGAAGCATATTATGTTATTCCTTTTAATATATGAGTCTAAAAGCCATCAGCTGTGCCAACATTATTCTGTCTGCTAATCCAGCCTACTGTCCTCTTCAGGTATTTTTAAGGTGCTGCAGGACACTATGATACCACACAGTGGTAATCCCAGCCTATTAATCAGATTACAAAGAGAACAAGGCAGAATTCAACAAGAAACTGCCCTAGCTTATTAATAAAACACATTGCACAGAGGTCCCAGGGTACAGCCTTTCTATCACCAAATAAAGTGGTATAAGGCAGTAATAGTGACAAAATTAGTGGACAAGAGGAATGCCGTCAATATAGTTTACTTGACTTCAGTAAGGCATTTGATAAGGTAGACCATAAGCTACTACTAGATAAAGTAGAAGAATGTGGGTTGGACAGTATCACCACCAGATGGATTCGTAACTGGCTGACTAACCGCACTCAACGTGTAGTCCTCAATGGAACTGCATCTACATGGAGGGAAGTAAGCAGTGGAGTACCCCAAGGCTCTTTTTTAGGCCCAGTACTCTTCAACATCTTCATCAATGATTTGGATGAGGGAATAAATGGGGAAATCATCAAATTTGCAGATGACACCAAACTGGCAGGAATAGCCAACACTCCGGAAGACAGGCTTAAGATACAGAAGGATGTTGACAAACCTGAGCATTGGGCACTATCTAACAAAATGAAATTCAACGGTGAAAAAAGTAAGGTTCTACATTTAGGCAAGAAAAAATGAACCTTGTTTTGCTCAATAGTATAACTATGAGAAGGATCTTGGAGTCCTAGTGGAAAACCATTTAAATATGAGCCAGCAGTGTGCAGCAGCTGCCAAAAAAGCCAACACAGTTCTAGGCTGTATCAACAGAGGGATAGAATCAAGATTACGTGAAGTGTTAACACTACTTTATAATGCTTTGGTAAGGCCACACTTGGAATACTGCATTCAGTTTTGGTCACCGCGATGTAGAAAAGATATGGAGACTCTAGAAAGAATGCAGAGAAGAGCAACAAAGATGATTAGGGGACTGGAGGCTAAAACATATGAAGAACGGTTGCAGAAACTGGGTATGTCTAGTTTAACAAAAAGAAGGACTAGGGGTGACATGATAGCAGTGTTCCAATATCTCAGGGGTTGCCACAAAGAAGACGGAGTCAAGCTATTTTCCAAGGCACCTGAGGGTAGAACAAGAAACAATGGGTGGAAACTAACAGGGTGTTGGTACTTACCTGATACGCCTCTTCTCATAGTGGGGGAGGAGTATCCAGGATGGGTTGACCTTGTCCTTTCATTGATTGGGCTGAGTCAGATAAGCTCTTTGGGCCACGCCTTGGCTACCAGGTACCACCCAGTTATCGACGAAGAACCTTATCCGACTCACTGTGTCATCCACTCCAGACTTTATTTTAGTTTCAACCTTTATTTATTTCTTCAACAGAACAGCTCAACCATCAAACATAACGCTCATGTTACATAACAATATCAGGGAGGGGCTGGATACTCCTCCCCCACTATGAGAAGAGGCGTATTAGGTAAGTACCAACGCCCTTTCTCCATAGTGAGGGGAGGAGTATCCAGGATGGGAAGTACCAAAGCTTACACATCCCTAGGGAGGGTTACCCATGTTAAGAGCTCGCACAAACCTTATGCCTGGTGAGGCGTCACCTCCGCCCTGTGCACAGCCTGCAATACGCTACGCCCGAATGAAGCCTCTGCGGAGGCAAAGGAGTCCAGTTTGTAGTTTCTCACGAATGGTGAGGGGGAAGACCACGTAGCTGCCCTACAGATCTCAGTAAACAAGGCCTGGGTGGCCCAGGCTGTTGAGGTGGCCTCACTTCGTGTGGAATGCGCTGTAATAGAGCTCCATCTTTGCAGACCCCATGCTTGGTAGCCGGTAACAATACAGGCTTGTAACCACCTCATAAGTCAAGAATCACTTTCCAGCCGCCCGAGGCCTTAGGAATTACAAAGAGAATAGAGTAATACCCCTGGCCTTGCTGCTCTAGAGGCACTGGTTGGATGGCCCTGATGTCCAACTGGTGATGGATGGCCTCCTGCATCAGCAACCTCCGGGTCAGGTTGCTTGAGACAGGGCAGTTCCGAAAGGAACTCAGGGGGTTGGACAGGAACTTGAGTGAGAGACCATACCGAATGGTGTTCTGGACCCACTTGTTGGAGGAGGTTAAGTCCCAGCGGTCGGAGAAGTATGCCAAGCACCCCCCAATGGGAGGTGAGCTAGGTCTAGGTCTAGTTCTTGCAGAAGGAGCACCAACCGCTGTCTCCTCCGCTCCCTCGAAAGGGCCTCTTCTGCTGCCTGCCCCTCTGCTGTCTATCTGGGTATCTCTGCCTGGATGAAAAACCTCCCTGGTACTGCCTGGGGCCCGAGTACCCAAACTCCGATCCCCTGAAGGAATCCTGACCCCAGAAGGAGGACCTGAAATCCTGCCCTCGGGAGTTGGGGTGTCTAGGGTATGGCACCGCCCTGAAGTTGGACTTCTTGTGAACGGTGGGGAGCACCTTCCGCTTGTCCTTGCTCTTTACCAGGAATGGGTCGAAGACTGCTCCAAAGAGGGATTCTCCCATGAAGGCGGCCGATGCCAGGCGCCATTTGTGGTGTACGTTCGCTTGCCACTGCTTCAGCCAAAGCAGCCTGCGAAATGCCACAAATGAGACGATTGCCCTGGACGCAAACCTGGCTGCAGCTAAGGTAGCATCTGAGGAGAATTGGGTGGCAGCCACCTGCTTGTTGATGTCTTGGTGGGCCCTGCCATCCGAAATAGAGATTCGCTGCTGCAGGTCTTGCAGCCACAGCAGAGAAGATCGGTTGAAGAAGGAGGCAATGGTGGCCACTCTCCGGGCCAGGTCGCTGCTTGATGCTTTCTCTGTAAAGTGAGGCCAGCTTTTTTGTCTTCTGCCTTCAGGGCATCCTCTGGTTCCCCTGGCATGTTAGTAGGCGTATGCAGGGCCGTGAAGCGTCAATGGTGGGTTGCGAAAGCAGCTGGCCCATGTCCCTGTTCACGCTGAAGAAGGTCTTGTCTGTGGAAGTGGGCATGGGGCCTGCCATGGTAGAGGCCCATTGCCGCTTGATCATGTCTGGGAAAGACTTGGGTGTGGGCACTGTGTCTGCCTCAATGGTCTGCTCCTCGAAAATGTTTTCCGCTGAAAATCCCTGGGGTTGTACTGGGGCTTCTGTTGGCCTGTTGCCAAGCTTGACAGACGTCTTGGCTTTGAACAGAAGGGATCTGTACAAAGAGGGCTGGAACAATCCGGAGAAGGTAGGTTTGGGAGGAGGCATGCCTTCGTCCTCAGAGAGTCTATCCTCTCTGATTTTGCCCTCTTCGGAATCCGAATCGCTGTCCCCCTGGGAGGAGGCAGGTGATTCTGGAAAATCTTCCTCCTGAGTCTCTAGCCCTTTCGAGATCCTAGGCACGGGAGCTACCTGGGTCTGCATCTGTGGCTGCTGAAAGGTTGCTGCCATTCACTGCTGAAAGGCCCGCATAATCATATCCTGGAAGTTGGGCATCCCTAATGTGGGTGGTATTCCTGCCCCTGAGCCAGCAGGTGTGGACAGGAAGGGCTGTGGCGAGGGTCCCGCTGCTGTGGGGCATTGACATGATTGCCATCCTTGTGCAGCCCCCCAGATGCCCGAAGTATCAAAGAGAATCCTCACCTGTGGGGGGGGTCTCCACCTGCAGTCCTGCCAGGAGAAAGAATCCCTGGAAATCCTTCCCCAGGTTCCTGGCCATGGGTAGCCCTCTTGCTGCTGGCCTTGTGGCAAATGCGCTCCAAGGCTCGGTGCCTCCACCTTTCGTATTTGGAGCTAGACTTTGGGGGCTTGGAGCTGCAGCCTGCCTCTTTGGCCCCCTTGGAGGAGACGTGCCTTCTCTTTGCCTTTGCCTTGCCTCCTCCTCTTCCCTTAGCAGCCTCTGTAGCAGTCTCTAACCTGGTTAGCTGCTCCTCTGCTCCTCCGGTGGAGCTGCTGGCTGCTGGCTGGAGACTTGAATCCTGCCAGCATCCTCTGTGCTGCTGGGCGCTGCCATCTTGGATCACGTGGTTTCAAAATGGCCACCAGCTCCAAATTTAAAAAGTTCCTCTCCCTGGGAACACGTGGAAGCCGCTTGTGCGTTTGGAGCTGCCGCGGGATTCCGCTGCCACTGGAGAACTCTCTCGCTTCCTCTGCTTCCGAGCTTTGTGAGCTCCTGCGGGCCGCTATCTCTCTCCGGCACTCGCAGGCAGGCACGGGTGCTCCGCTGCGTTTAAAAATGCTGCTGTTTCCTGCTCGACCCCCTGCGGGGGAGCAGCGGAATGCTCCGGTGCCGGCTGAGCCTCTCAGATGTGACTGCCTTCCCGGGGCTTCCAGGGGAGCGTCTCCTTGCCCACAGTCTCGATTAGTGCCCTAGGTCTCTCTTTATGACCTGGGCTGCACGTTGCCCTGAAAGGCTTGTTGCGCGTACTCTCTCTCTTTCTTCCCGGCCAGAGAATCAGCCAAGAGCCAACTCAGGCAGAGAGGCAGCGAATGCAATCAAGTAAACAGTGAGTTCAATCCTTTCTTTAAAATTGTCCAGGAGCTTTGGATGATCACAGCCGCCCGTTGAGGGGCTGAGTTGATAACTGGGTAGTACCTGGTGACCAGGGTGTGGCACAAAGAGCTTATCTGATTCAGCCCAATCAACAAGAGGACAAGGTCAACCCATCCTGGGTAGTCCTCCCCTCACTATGGAGAACAAGGAGAGAAGCAACTTAGAACTGAGGAGAAATTTCTTGACATTTAGAACAATTAATCAGTGGAACAGCTTGCCTCTAGAAGTTGTGAATGCCCCAAAAATGGAAGTCTTTAAGAAGCTGTTAGATAGCCATTTGTCTGAAATGGTATTGGGTTTCCTGCCTAGGCAGGGGGTTGGACTAGGAGACCTCCAAGGACCCTTCCAACTCTGCTCTTGTATTGTCTTGTATTGTAATAATCATAAGCTACAATGACAACAAAGGACATCAGGTTTGTGATGCCATCACCATGCAGCGGACACACACAGTACATAATACTTGTATATCACAGCATCTGATGCAAAAATATAAGCTGCACCATTTGTGTCATATGACATAAATATACAGTATGTCATAATTTACTTCCACAGAAACCCTGTTCTCCCAATTGCCTGTGGTTGCAGTGGAATGAAGCTAAAAATAGCAATAGCACTTAAGACTTATATACCACTTCACAGCACTTTTTACCCCTCTCTAAGCCGTTTACTGAGTCAGCCTATTGCCCCCAACAATCTGGGACCTCATTTTATCGACCTAAGAAGGATGGAAGACTGAGTCAACTGTGAGCCAGTGAGAACCCAACTGCTTGCAGTCATAAGAATTAGCTTGAAATACTGCATTCTAACCACTGCGCCAACCACAGCTCAGTATGTTACTGGCTTTATCATATTCCTGGAATCTTGCAAAACTATTGCTGGACAGATTGCATATAATGAAGATTGCGGGAAAAGAGTTGCTGGGTTCTTTCTTTCACCATGGGATGGCTTGCTAGACCCAGGAATGAGCAATTTGTGGCTCTTAGGCCACATACAACACTCAGCCTCATTTTTGTGATGCAAACATAATTCACAGATCATGGCAAATTCAGTATTGGGATTACTGACTTTTAGCAACTTACTTTATTTTGTACAAAAAACCCAGTAAGTTTTAGACATTTGTTTTTAAAGGTAAAAATAAAAGCTATTAAAAAAAAAAAAACTCCTTCTCCCTTAAAATACCTGGGGAAAACACTGAGAATATATAACTTTAAATCTACAGCTCTTGTAAAACTTTTCAAAAAGTGCACTCTATCAAGCTCTACTGTGGTTTGCATGGCTTAGAGCAGGGGTGAAATTCAGCAGGTTTCGGAGAACCGGTAACGGAAATATTGAGTAGTTGGGAGAACCGGCAAATATCACTCCGGCTGGCCCCTGAGTGGGAATGGAGATTTTGCAATATCCTTCTCCCAGGAGTGGGGAGGGAATGGTGATTTTGCAGTATCCTTCCCCTGCCATGCCCACCAAGCCATGCCCACGGAACCAGTAGTAAAAAAAAATTGAATTTCATCACTGGCTTAAAGGATTGTCTGAACTGGAGTTTGTACAAAGAGCTTATGGCTTTAGAATGTTGCAAGGATGTAGCCAATTATAATACATTTAGTAAGCAAACTATGGGTTGATTTTGTTTGCCCATTCATTTCAATGATAGCTCTAGAAGCATCTGTTCTGGAACCTCAAAATTCTTACATTCTGATTTACTGGGTTGCAGTACTGTACTTCACTACAGAAGTTCAGCAAGGGAAACTGGCTAAAATGAGAGAAGAAATTTCCCAAGAGGTGGTTCTTCTCTTTGAACTGTATGATATTGGCTAAAATTCCTGTGTTGCTATAATGTTGCAGAATTTTGGCATAATAACAACTAAAAAATAGAGAGATGTTATACAGTAAATAGCCATAATATCATCACACTATTTAAATACAATTCTTTAGGAAAATTTCTTAATTCCAAATGATTATGTGAAAATACAGACGGTAGTGGATTGCATTACAGATTTTTGTTACTATTAAAGATAGGTAATATATATTTCTACTGTGATTATGTAATAATCTAATCTGTCTTCATAATAAAATGCTGGCAGCAAATTATTTTTATTTTCCCCCTTTCTCTGAGTACCAAAAAAGTACTTCAATTTGGCATGACAAGTAATTCTTGCTTTTGCGTTATGAAATGAGGTTATTTTATTTGTATTTTGGTTTGACTAGCATGTTATAGGGCTGGAAAACCCACAGATGTCTGAATTGTTCAGTGGATGGTCTTTAGACAGCTGAATGTGTAAAAACAGAGGTAATAATTATCTTACTGCCAGAGGTCAAAATCACTTCTACTGCTAAGCTAAGCAGGTTTTACCCCGTGCAATTGAGATGGAAGCATTGGCATGGGTGTATATCTGTAGTAGCTTTGTGGTTT
Organism: Natrix helvetica; assembly: GCF_964273705.1. Classification (NCBI taxonomy): domain Eukaryota; kingdom Metazoa; phylum Chordata; class Lepidosauria; order Squamata; family Natricidae; genus Natrix; species Natrix helvetica. Next base: position 50,198,943 of record NC_138548.1, read on the forward strand.
TACTGAGCTTTGATGCAGTTTCGTTGGCTTTTCCTTTAATGAAATTCTTTGTTTTTATTTTGTTCACCACCCAAATGGCAGCCGTATAAATTAGATGAAAAATAATTAAAAATAAATGAAACTTGCAAGATAGTAAGAAACTCAGAAACATGTCTACGTTGCATTGAGGTTATTTGTGGAAAAACAAGATTATGTCAAGCTTTCAAGTGAAGTTGCACCAAGCCTTTTCTTTTTAAAATTGATGACCTCTTTTGAGAGGCATAATGAATCAGAATCCAGTGGCTAAGAAAAGAGTCAAGGCAAAATGAGCATTTCTTTTTTCCAGAAGGAAGCAGGCCAGTGGTAAAAGAAGCTAGACAACAATGTGCAATGTTAAATAAAGTATTAAATTTAAGTATTGCCAACTCATCCTTAAGGAGGCAGAAAACTAAAATAGCACCATTTAAGACCTCCTGTCCCTATTGCTGCCTTCTTTATACTGTCTCAGTTCTCACTCAATGCCAATCACCTGGTTCCATCCAAACTAATGGATGACAAAGTCTCAGAGCCAATCTGAGGCAACACTTCTATGTTAGTTATCTTGAAGCAAATCCTCAAGATTATACCAAATAAACATAATGAAAAAAATTAAAAGGCAGCATGATTCATCTTTTACAACTACGGAGGTGAATCTGGAGTCTGTATGTGCATGTATGTATGTACAAGGGACAAAACATCACATTAGTTACCATCTAAATGTAAGCATTCCAGAAACAATTGAAAAATCAAAATATAATTATTAAACTCATGTTATTAAACAATCAATATTTTAAGACCATCAGTAAATATTTCCCTTTGAAAATCAATTATTTTAAATTATATTGTGCTGTCATTTTTGGTGCTGTAAATTCTAATCCATTTTCTCTGCTGGATCTATGAATATATCTTAAATATGTGCTCAGGTCTAACTTGACAGCTGAGGAGGTGAAAGCAACTAGGATTCTTAATTGAATTCTAATCTTCCCAAAAGCCTTACGTCATCTATAAATATAGAATGCTGGCCTCCAACCTATGTGGTAGACTACTGAATGAAAAAAAAAAAAACCTCTAGTGTTATATGAGTTGCATTGTGAAATATACAGAATAGAACCAGGGACACCTGAAAATATAGACACAGTAAGATTACAGTGTATGAACAAGACCTCAAACAGAGAACTCTGATAGTATCAGATAACCATACAATATGTTTTCAGTTTTTCAACAAGAAATCTTGCCTGTCCTAGAAATTCCTGTCATTTTTGAACAAGAACTGAGACATAACAGACACTACTTAGAAACTGGGTGTAATTTTTATATTTAGTGCAGTACAGTATAGCACAGTTCAACTATGACATGATTGAAGATTAAAGTTTTAATTCTCCTACTTGTGGATGAACTAAGCGGAAGAGGTAAAGGGAATAGAGAAGCAAGCAAAAATCGAATATTAGACCAAGTCTAACATTCTGTTTCCTCTGAGTTGGTTATGAGTGGAGTGACCAATAAACCTTATAAAAGGATAAATAGGCAGGTGAAAGGAAAATCCCTATCCAGCAACATGCGGACATAGACATGGAAACATAATAATACACGTCTGTTTATGTTCCTTAGTAATGGATATTGAAATGTATATTGGCTCAGATATCAGGACTGAAAAAAAGAAGATCCTTTCTGTCCAGATAAACCCCAAATGCACAGTAATGAAAGTGTAATTGCTGATAATAATTGAAAATAAGGTTGAGTAAAATTTTAAATGCTGTCTTGTTTCCTTATTGCTTTGAGAATAATGACTCTCCAAAGCTCTTTGGTGCAAAATGTTAAATGTGTGTACATCAAAAATATATACTTTGGATTACATCCATTCCGTCATTTCTGAGGAAGTTTTATAAAAGGGATTAGTGCTATGCTGTAACTTCTGCTTTTTTCAGCCATTCTCATTCAAGCGGATAAGAAAAAATGCTTCCTCTTCCCCCACCCCCCCAAAAGAAAATTCTAACCAGTGGGCTGAACATTTCCTGCATGTCTTAGTTATAAAGCAATCAAAATGTATGTGTGAATGCTACCTTTCACTGTACAGTACAATAAATACTTTACCGCCTTTCAATTTACATGCTTCTCACAATCCATTAAATCCCAAAAGAACCTCTGCAAGGCTCTACCTTTACCCATCCAATTTGGAGAGCAGGAACAGCCAAGGAAGCTGCAGATGCCAAACAGAAAAACAACAAAACCTGTATCTTCGGCCACAAGTTATGCTTTAGAAAAGCCTACCAGGAAAACTCCAAATAATACTTTCAAGCAGACGACTCCTGCAGAAGAAGAATAGTTCTGGGAAATTGGAAGGCAGATAGTGATATACTATTATTTTAATGCTTCTGTCTCAGGCATCAGTATGTCCCAGTTTAATTCAGCAGCATGCATTTTCCATGGTAACAATTCCATATGATGAAAAATACATGAAGTTTGAATGCTGGTCTTTTTTTTCAAAAGACAGAGCTATTCCAATCTATAATCAAATGCTTCTCTGGAGCAAAAAGTCTAAGCACTTGGAAATGTAAGTTGTTATGGTTGTTTTTTTGGCAGATATGAAATTCAAATCCATTCATTAAAGTAAATTTCTTTACAATGCTAATAAATTTTCAGTAAAAAAAAGTGTTGAGTTGCTATCCTTGGACTTTGCAGTTTTTAGTGCATATGCTAAATTAAGTTGAGAGTGACAAGGTTATGTTTAAAATAGATAGCACAGAAATAGCACATAGACTTATATACCACTTCATAGTGCTTTACAGCCTTCTCTAAGTGGTTTACAGAGTCAGCATATTGCTCCCAACAATCTGGGTCCTCATTTTACCCACCTCAGAAGGATGGAAAGCTGAGTCAATCTTGAGCTAGTGAGAATCAAACTGCTGACAGCCAGCAGTCAGCAGAATTAACCCGCAGTACTGTATTCTAACCATTGCACTACTACTGCTTTTAAAATAGATAATTAATGTAATAAGCAAAGTTGAACTTGTACAGTTTTCATGACCGACACATGTGTGGAAGAAAAATGTGCTGCTTCATTTTTAATTCCATGCAGAAACCACTGTCAAATGTGTCAGAAGGTCAGAATAATTAAAAAAAAAGATTTAAAAGAATCAGAATGTAACTTTTATTCTATCTAGTTTATAAATCATTTAAACAAAACTCACAACTGCCTTTGTCAAAACTAGTTTCAATTTGAAGCCATTATCACTGAAGAAATGTTGGCCTTAAGCAACTATGTAAGGCTGAATGCATCTTGTCTTTTTATGTACACTGAGACCATAGCACCAAAGACAAATTCCTTGTGTGCCCAAACACACTTGGCTAATAAAGAATTCTATTCTATCTATTCTATTCTGATCAAGATGACATGTCAGAGAGAAAATGGAACTTGATATGTCTCTTACTACAGGGATAGTCAAGCCATGACTTATGGGCCCCTTGGGCAACTCCCCGTTAGGAGAGGTCATGTTACCACTTTATAATAACAACAGTATTCAGGATTTTTTTTCTTCTTCTTTAGCTTAAGGGCGGGATGGAAGGAGAAAGAGATCCATGGGATGCAAGTTGCTCCAAAATTGACATCTCCCTCCTTTATTTCCACCCTTTAAATACTAAATATTCAGGCCAAATGAAGATGATGGCAATTATGACAATAATAAATAACACCACACTTACAACCCTTTCTGAGGTATTTCTTTTCTAGTGGTACCACAAATGGCTTTCCTCAGCTATCTCATCTATGATCGAACCCACAGACTCAGATATTTATGAGTTGGCAGAAAACTAAAGAAAAATATCAACTGGTGTTCCAATATAGGAACTCTTTATCAGCAATAAAATCTAAAACTTCCACCACACAAATGGGTATAGATGTGATTATGTAATTTGGAGAAAATTGCTATAACCAAAGGCGGGGAAATGTTTGAACAGAAAAACATAATACGGAGTCCACATTCAATTCTGTTCTATCCATTCTGGGCATAGCATGATAATGTAATTTATCCTTGAACATTACTTTTATTTCCAAAAGAGTCAATGCTTCTTAATCAATAGTGGGATTAATCAAAATCAAAACCAAATTGACCTGTAGCTTGGTTCTAACTTCACCATGATTCCTACCCAAGCAACTTATCATGGAAGGGAATCTATGGATGGTGCTAAGAGCAGTGTTTCTTTTGCTGAAAAATCATTGTGCCTATATACCTCCCCTAATCCTATGAGATTTAGAGCACATCTGTGACAACAATATCCCACTTGTAAAGATATGATAGTTGGGGTACTCTACTTCTCTACTTCTAAATATGTTAGCTTCTGGATTTTGAAGCTCTTTGTTTAAAATGATGAGAACCAGTTTTGTGTAGTACAGTATTTAAGGCATAGTCTAGAAACAGGAAGACTTTAGGCATATAAAGCCAGCTGGTAACTTTGGGCTAATCACTCTCTAAGGCTAAGCCATTGTGACCATGAGAAACAATTTCTGAAAAACCTTTCCAAGAAAACTGTAAGGACTTGTCCAGGTAATCTCTGAGAATCGGACACAATTGAATGGAAGGGGGGAAAATTGCAATGATATCAATCTTGAGATACACTTATATTCATAATAATGAATTTATAAACTAGTGACTGGTTTCCTCACAGGTTTTAGGAAACTGAAATCTCTTGCGGTTGGGCCTCTTTTTTGTCCTCTCCAGGCTCTGGAGGCTTTCTTGAAGGCCGGGGAGGGTGAAAAATGATCCAACCGCAGGTTTGGGAATGAACTTCCAGTTTGCCCGTTGGGCCATTTTTCACCCTCTTCAGGCTTCAGGAAAGCCTCCGGAACCTGGGGAGGGCGAAAAACAGGCCCAAAGGGCCAACTGGAAGTTTGGGAACAAACTTCCATTTGGCCTGTTGGGCCTGTTTTTCACCCGATCTAGGCTCCGGAGGCTTTCCTGAAGCCTAGGGAGGGCAAAAACGGCCTCCCCCAGCTCTCTGGAAGGCGGAAAATCAGCTGGCCTTATTGAAAATAAGGGTTGCCAAAGGTTGCCGTGCTGGCAAATATGGCTGTCTGTGTCACGCGTGCCATAGGTTCGCCATCACAGGACTAGTCCATGGTGCCTCTGCCAGCAAAAACACCCTCCCAACCTCCATTTTTGCTGGCAGAGGTTTGGAGGAAGCCGTACCAGCCGAAAATGGAGCTCAGGAGTCCATTTTCACTGACAGAGCACTCGGGCCACCACAGGTGCCCCAGACATGAATGATGTCGAGCTGGCCATGCCCACCCTGGCCCCCCAAGGTCAAACACAACCCTGTTGCTTTAAATGTGGAATTAAAAAAAAGACAGTAAATAGAAGCCAACTATAGTTTGGCATTAGATTTGAAATTGCCCTTCACTTATTAAATTCCTATTCCCATCAGAGTAATCAGAGGGAAATGAGCTGCAACTTAGATGGTCATTTATGATTACCTTTCACTTATTAAATTCCACTTGTTTTTTCTTCCAAACAGAGTTATGTTCCACCTTTCATCTTCCAAAAACAAGATATACAATTTAATAGAATGAACAGCAATCCTCTCTTCTAAGACAATGAAATAATTTCAAAACTAATTTAGCACTTGTACAGTACAAGTAAAAAGCTGTAGCACAGAGGATGATGATTGATCTTGCAATGTTGTTCCCTTTGAATATTTAAGGTGAACATTTTATATTGATGAGATAACTAAACAAGATGCAACATTGCCCTGATTTGAAGGCCAAAGCTCTTTTGGTAAACATTTCAGGAAATGATTTTGTTTACGTATTGGTTAAATTGCAATAATCTTGTCTCTGGATACACAGGGCTAGGGATACAAAAAGATATTCCCATAATTAATACTATAAACGAAATGAAACTAACAAAAAAAAGGGGTTGCAGTTTTAAAATCATAATACTATGTTAATAATTGGAACAGAACTGCAGATATCTGCAAGAAATGTGATTTGCCTGCAAGCAAGAACTGGTGGACCACAGAACAGACAAAATAATAGAAAACAAAGAAGTCACCATTCTGGGATTTTAGAATTCAAACAGACACCTCCACATAGCACCCCAGATTTAACAATTCTTAATAAGGAAGACAAAATATCTGGATACTGCTACCTGGAGATAGCAAATAGAAGAGTAAGAACAACATAAAAACACAAAATGCAAAGACCTGCAAATAAAAGTAGAACAACTGTGGCAAAAGAAAGCAAAGTTAGTAGGGAATTATGAAAACCTTTTGGTATCCACATCCAACATTAACAGGTTTAAAATAAATAACTGAGCTAAATTTAGCCAATGATCTATAGCAGATAGAGATGATAAAACTTTCCATTGTCATACTACATCACTTTGGCTGCTAGGATATGCTGTAGCATCTAAACTGATTTTTATCAACTAGGGTTTTCATTTCAGCCCTGAATTCACGGGATCCCAAGGAAGACACCTTCTTTGGGGGGGAAAAATAGCTGCATAAGCAAACACCGTTCTGGGTGTGAATCCCACGAGAGCCCAGAGGCATCTATTATAATTCCTTCATTTCAACAGCTGTCCTCAGTGACCCTTCCGCCAGCACAGGGTCCTGAAATCTCTCTGGATTTTAATTATACTGCAAGAATGATTCCCATCTGTGTCAAGCAGGCATTATCAGATAATGAACAAGGTGCTTAATCCACATCATGGCATAAAGGGTGTTTCAGTGTCTATATCAAGGGGAAATCAACCTTTTTTTTTTTTTGCTAAGCTGGCAAGTGCTTTTGCATGCACACATGGTACATGCAAAGTGAAGTGCTACCCACACACTGAAATTCACTGAAAAACTAATGTACTGTGAATTTAGCTTATAAAGAAAGAAAATATGCATATGACATTAACTGTAGTTGTTCAAATTCGCCAGACACAGTATATTCCCAGTGTTGTCCTTATTATTCCCCAGATTCTATAATTGGCAGACTGGCTTCAATATATTGCAATCAGATGCGTATTGAATATGGTAGATGGCAGACTCTATGGGTTTATCACTATTATTATTCCATAGAATGAGTGGTTAATGTAATAGGAATAATAAAATCCAGATTCAAGTGCAGCTTCAGCCATAAAAATTCACCAGGTGGCTATGGGTGAGGTTAGTCTCTTTCAGACTAATCCAGTCAGTGGGATACAGGAGGAAAAAAAATTAGAAAGCATGCTATGAAGGCCATCTGAATAACCTGAAAGGATGGCTGGCTGGCAGGCAGGGAGGGAGGGAGGCAGGGAGGGAGGGAGGCCAGATCAAAATCAAGAAAATCCAGGAGCAATTCCAGATGTTACATTTAACTGAATAGTAATGGATGTTCAAGAATGTCCTTCTTTTCCTCAAAAAATCTCAAATATGAATAGTAGAACTACAGGTGAAACTCATAAAATTAGAATATTGTGCAAAAGTTCATTTATTTCAGTATTGCAACTTAAAAGGTGAAACGAATATATGAGGTAGACTCATTACATGCAAAGCAAGATAGTTCAAGCCGTGATTTGTCATAATTGTGATGATTATGGCTTACAGCTCATGAAAACCCCAAATCTACAATCTCGAAAATTAGATTACATGCAATCAATAAAACAAGGATTGTACATAGAACAATATTGGACCTCTGAAAAGTATAAGCATGCATATGTACTCAGTACTTGGTTTGGGCCCCTTTTGCAACAATTACTGCCTCAATGCGGCGTGGCATGGAAGCTATCAGCCTTTGGCACTGCTGAGGTGTTATGGAAGACCAGGATGCTTCAATAGCGGCCTTCAGCTCTTCTGCATAGTTCTGTCTCATGTCTCTCATCTTTCTCTTGGCAATGCTCCATAGATTCTCTCTGGGTTCAGGTCAGGCAAGTTTGCTGGCCAATGAAGCACAGTAATCCCATGGTCATTGAACCAGATTCTGGTGCTTTTGGCAGTGTGGGCAGGTGCCAGGTCCTGCTGGAAAATGAAGTCAGCATCCCCATAAAGCTTGTCTGCGGAAGGAAGCATGAAATGCTCCAAAATCTCCTGGTAGACAGCTGTGTTCACCCTGGACTTAATGAAGCACAGTGGACCAACACCAGCAGATGACATGGCTCCCCAAAACAACATAGACTGTGGAAACTGCACACTGGACTTCAAGCATCATGCAGTGTGTGCCTCTCCATTCTTCTTCCATACTCTGGGTCCTTGGTTTCCAAATGTGATGCAAAAGTTGCTCTCATCAGAAAAGAGGACTTTGGACCACTGAGCAAAAGACCAAGTCTATTTTTCTTTAATCCGGGTAAGACGCTTCTGATGTTGTTTGTTGTTCAGGAGCGGCTTGACAAGAGGAATACAACATTTGAAGCCCATGTCCAGGATCCGTCTGTGTGTGGTGGCTCTTGATGCACTGTCAATGATGGTTTTCTGCACAACTGTCAGGTCAGCAGTCTTTCCCATGATTGTGATTCCTATTGAATCAGACTAAGAGACCATTTAAAGGCTCAGGAACCCTTTGCAGGTGTTATGGCTTAATTAGCTGATTAGAGTGGGACACTTTGAGCCTAGAATATTGCACCTTTTCACAATATTCTAATTTTCTGAGATTGTGGATTTGGGGCTTTCATGAGCTGTACGCCATAATCATCACAATTATGACAAATCACAGCTTGAACTATCTTGTGTCTATCTCATGAGTCTATCTCATATATTAGTTTCACCTTTTAAGTTGCATTACTGAAATAAATGAACTTTTGCACGACATTCTAATTTTTTGAGTTTCACCTGTATTATTATCTAGATATAGAAACCTAAATTCTATCCAACAGTATCTAAGCAGTTAAAGAGCAACTGTTGGGAAAATGTACCCAAAGAGATCATAAAATCATTTTTATTATTATTATTATTATTATTATTATTATTATTATTATTATTATTATTATTATTATTATTATTATTATTATTATTATTATTATTATTATTATTATTATTATTATTATTAAAAGCAAAACTGAAATTATTTAAGCCTAGTGCAGCTCATTCAGCAGATTCCTTCTAAGATATATTGTTGGTCTATAGCCAGTACCTAGTATTTACCTTTTTTTAAGGTATAAAAATAAGGACACTTCCCAGTTAATACAAGGTCATGTGTGACTGTTGAAACAAAGCTGTTCTATATTTATTCTACAAAATTATTAACTTCCTCATTAGTTGTTAAAGAGGCAGGATCAGAATTTCTTTTGTAGATTAAAAAAAGATTAAAACACCATGTGGTGGCAACAATGCTGCCAACATGAGGAATTCTAAAAGTCCCTACAAAATCATAAGTAGCTTTATCATATATGTAACCTTATACTTTACTTGGAACCAGAAACTCAGAACTATAACATTTATCAGATGATTCTACAAACCAGGGATGGGCTTCAAAATTTTACAAAGGATTCTCTGCCCTGTTGCTGAGTAGGCGTGGCTATGGTGGGCATGGCCTAGTTGGCCTCCTGCACCACAGGGTGTATGTGTGTGTGTGTGTCTTTGCCTCCCTAGGCCCAGGAGGCTTTTCTCAAGCCTCCCGGAGGGAGAAAACAGCCTCCCCAGGCTCCGGGGGCCCTCTGGAGACCAGAAACGGGCCTGTTTACGGCCTTCCTGAACTTCCGGTAGGCCTGTTTTTCGCCTTCCCTCAGCCTCTGCTTTTACCCTGCACTTACCTGCATCCAAAATGGGCTGCACAGGGACTCCTGGGAGCAGCAGGGTGAGGTGGGTGGGGCCAGTCCGGAGTGGGATTTGGGGTTCTCTGAACTGCCCATAATCTTAGCTAGAGGTTCTCCCGAACTCCTGCGAACCCCCAGCAGCCCACCCCTGCTCAAAATCCTGATTGAAGACTTCCAATAAATGACAGTATCATCTCTACAGGTGATTGGAGGCATAGCTGAACTATTGTCAAAACATTTATTTTAATATTCTCCCACATATATCTTTCTGTAATTTAAACTCACTAGATCTAATTCTAGCTTCCTGAAGGGGAAAAAAAGTCATTGCCATTCTTTTGTGTGGCAGTCCTTGAGGATTTTTGTTGGACTCCAATAACAGAAATAAGTGTATGATTAAATGTTTTTACATTCTTAAAATCCTGTCACTGTAATATTCAGCTAAAAGATCTCACATATCTGTGCTGGGAAATGATTCTTGCTGAGTTCTCAGACACCGCTTCCCGCACTATTAACACCTGCCTGCCATACAGTTAGACCCTTCTTAAACATGCATTTAAGCTGTGCAACTTCTAATTACAGCGGCTCTAGAAATAAATGGCTTGTATTTCATAAGCATAATTTGACAGAATTATATTGCAGCTACATGAGTGATGCAAAAATGTCATCTTAAAATTTGCCACCCTATCTGTCAGCAAAGGATCTGGAGAAGCATTTCATTCAGTACTTCCAGTGAAATGAAACATTCTCCAATGGGGTGGTTCTCACTATTGATTTTTCTTCCTTTTGCCCTCTTTTTTTAAAAAGTTATTCTTGTAGCAACCCTAAGCCCCTAACAACTGCTTTGTACCCTGAGCAATGCCCTTGCTCCAGAGCATAGACGGTATTCAGCCAGTTCTTACCAGTTCAGGCAAACTGGTAGTGGCGGCGGCTGGACTCTCTCTGGCGACCTTTTCCGCATACATGAGTTCAGTCACATTTGCAAACTGGTAGTGAAAGTAAGTGAATCCCACCACTGCTCCAGACCCCCTTCAGGGTACTTATGGGGAAAATATAAGTTCCCACAAAATAGGAAAATGAAAACATCAATTGCCACAAAATGTTCAGGATAGAATGTAAAAAAAAGAAGAGTTACAGAAGTACTTTCAGAACTATAACTGGGAAATGTGGATTTAGTTCTAGCTGTTCCTTCCCATTACTTCCAGCAAGATTCTTTCTACCATATCAGAAGTGTCTTAGCCATTCTGGTATTATTCAGCAATCACAGCGGGAGATGAAAAATGCCTTCCCAAGAGAAGCTAGAATGTTAAAACCAGAGAGAACCTGACTGCTCTTCATTTTCCAAGCTATGGTGTGCTTCTTACAAGAGAAAACATTTAACTCACTAATCCCAAACAGTTAAAATTTAATGCAAAGTGCCATATGTCTACAGCGGTATCAGTAAAAGCCATTATACCTGCAATCTTCTGACTCACAGACAGATGAAAGCCTGGTAAATTTTTCAGAGCCTTCTTAAATGCCCATAATGATAAAATGCATATGAGAAACCAGTGAAAAAAGATAACAGACTGTATTCTGATAGTCAGGATGTTGGTTTTTTTTTTCAGAATGATCAGGAGAGAGAAAATTATTTAGAAAGAGGACCTAAAATATAAATAGATTTCCTTCTAGCGAATCAATCAGCTATTGGAAGCACCTGTTTATTTCACTGCAATGTGAATCTGTAGTTTTTTCAGACAAAAAGCATATTTTTTTCACATATATATTCCTATCCTGAACTCAGATTTGTTAAACTTTAAATGGCTGCATTGTGGGCCTTCAGATTAAGAACACAAAACAGGAAAATATGAACAAAACAGGGCAAGAGACACTGAATATTTTCCATTTTTGTGTAATATCTAGGTTCAATTGCTATGTGATTTATATGAAAAAAAAATTGAAGATTGTTTGAAATCTTTGATTAATTTAAAATACAATAGCCAAGTTGCCAATTGTGACTTTTTAAATTGAATGCATTTTGTCAGTTTAAAAATTATTCCCAGATGAGCAGTTTACTTCAAAATGAATTTTAAATAGTTTGTTTTGACCTAAGGAATCATTACTGTCAAACAGACCTATGCAGCTGCTGACAGCTTATTCAAATTATTTACCTCTGATGCACAATTTTTTGTGCACCTTGGGTAAATACAATTCCATTAAGATATATGAACTCCTCATCTTCTTAAGTAGGGACCCTATTCAGAAATTCTTTATAGAGTCCTAACAGTGTTGTGCCAAAACTGTTCAACATGCTCAAGAAAAAAATAAAAGAGGTAAAAATATAGAAAGGAAATGTTGCATATTTTATTAAAAGCCAGTCACAATGCTGGAATTAGTTAACACTTGAATATATGCCATAGGAACATAAACAGAGGTTAAGATGAACTACACATTTTACTACCAGTATAAAGAATATAAATATCCACAATTTTACAATTATAGTCTAGATTTGCAGCTTGCAGCTGTGAAGTTCTGGAAGACTTCCTGGGTAGTTTTGACATATTTCAATCATATCAGACAGTTAAAAGTTTCTAAGGCTGAAACAATTTAAAAGGAGTTTATGATATCACCCTGGAACTTCTCTGTGTTTTTGTGTATTTGCCCCTTTTATTCATTATTGATTCCTGACAACTGCCTAAACTAGCCTCTGCAGTTTTCTTGGCAAGATTTTCGGAAGTGGCTTGCCATTGCCCTTCCATTGAAAGAATATGATTGGCTCAAGGTCACTCAGCTGGCTAAATGCCTAAAACACAACTAGAATTCAGATTCTCCAAGTTTCTAGCCAAGTTCCTTAACCAGTAAATCAAACTGGCTCTCTTGAACAAAATAGCTCAGTGCTCTTATTGTCATGTTAGGGTATTATGCAGATTTGGTTCAGCATCCTTGATCAAAACCTCCATATATCAGACAGAATCTTCATAATTCTTGAATCAAAGCTTCATTGTTCCTTATTTATTATTATAAAAGGTTGTCAAACATGCAGCAATGTAATGTTCCCCGTGCTACAATACATAGCACACAATATGTGTGGACAGTATGGTCTTTATGAATTTTTATCTTCCTGGTAAACACAATTATCTTAAAGAAACACCTCTCTTTAACTATGTTGTTAAGAAACAAAATGTGCTTGAATGTCAAAAGTCATAATCAGGTTTTGGATCTGTTACAATTGTGTTTGTTTCAGTTTAAACGTAATAGATCCATAAAGTTAGCATGCAACCATAATAATGTTGATAATTATATATTTCCTAGAATACAACCAAGTCTGAAGACATCTATCTAAAAGTAGAATGAATTCTTAGGCAATTCTTGCTTTCAGTTATTGTAATAGCAGCACGAATGTGCTAATGAATTTGTGGATACAACAATGTATTTTTTATAATAGTAATGTGGGGGCGATCACTTCTTCATAACTTTCATTTACAAAACAGAAGGCATTGTTACAAATTATGAAGTGCTAAATTGAGTATGATTGCAACCTGCCATCAAGGATTCTCAAGAAATCTCAATATTTTGTTCTCAAACTGTTGTAAAGAAATTAAATACTCAGAAAATTACTAAAACAAATCCATCTCTGTAATAGCTGCTGTATTGTTATTTTCTGTACTTAGCGTTTATTTATTGCTTGCTTTATTTTTTTATTAATGAATTTCATATGCCACCCAATTCCAAAAAGACTCTAAGCAACTAACGAATAATGCAAAAATAAAATAACAAGAAAAAGGAACAGCATTCCAAAATCAAGAACAATAAATATTTGGCTTAACACACAAACAGTAGACATAAGGAAGGGACTCACCATGTTATCAATCCTGAAAGGCTTTCTAAAACAGCCAAGTTTAGGTCTTAACCAATGGTGTGTTCCTAACGGTTCAGATGAACTGGTAGTAGCTTGGCGGCCTTGGTCTCTGGAACCAGCAGCCCCAAAACTAATTGCTGTTTTTTGCTTCTGCGCATGCACAAAGCAATTTTCATTGTACTGTGCATGCACACGCACAGGGGGCACATCCCTGAGCAAACAGGCAGTAGCAGCTGCCAGAACCCACCACTGGTCTTAACTTTCCTGAATAATCATACAGCTGCTATTGAACTGGACACAGATAAAACATTGTCTCGATCATTATCATAGGATGAAATTTGAAAGGTACCCTCTTCCTAGAGTATTTTTATCCTATCTTGCCTCCAGATGTTCAAGACGGTACAGATAGCACTCCCTCTTCCAATATTTTTCTCCCAAACAACTATTTTCTGAAGTTGGGTGGAGACAAACAGTGGTCCAGTGAGCTTTTATGGCTGAAGATTTTAGTCCATGCTGATTTTGTTTATCTTACTTGGATAACAGTGCAATCTGCCTTCCTTTAGATGGCTTTGAAACTTATCAATGTACGTATTAAATAGTCAAGTTCCATATGTTTCCTTTGGAAGAGTAAGATATTGGCAAAGGCATACAAAAGTTTAAATTTATAACCATGACATATGAATGTCATGTTTTATGGTTTCTGGAATGAACTGCACTTAAGTGTTTCAAAATTTCTTTGGCAGGAAACCTCCCACTCACCGATCCATCCTGTATTTAGAAACTGCCTCATTGACTTGATCATTGTCATGAACTTTTGCACCCTTCAATATCAGGATACAGGATTACTTTTAAAAATCAATGGTCTTTATTCATCTTCACTGGAAGTTACACATAGTTCTTGGCAGTACATTTGGTCTGCTTGCAAAATATGTTCATTTTCCTCACCTCGCAATTCAATACAGGTGTTTCTGGATCAAACAGAACCAAATTGAGTTCTCTGATAACAGTAAGTTAAAATGATGGCTATTTGGGTGGTATCTGTCAAAAGAATGTTTTCGTATCAGAACTCCACATAGCAGACTTAATTTTTAAAAAGCTTTTTTAGTTACATCAGCCCAGAGAGTATCTGACAGGTAGCTTTTCAGATCAGTAGACCCGAAACAGCTCGTGCTATAGACATGTAAGGATTGGTTGTTCGTTAATGAAAATGCAAGTTTGTCCCCACCGAAATAGCGAAATGATGAAGACATTAGAGAAACGTACTGCAGCAAATTTAGAAATGCAGTGTAAACAAAAACAAAAGAAGTTATTAAAAGAAGTTAGCAGTCCTACAATTTATTTGTGTATTTATTCATTCAATTTCTATAGCTGCCCATCTCAACCAATGAGTCTGGATGGCTTACAGTTCAAAATATATATGCTACAATTAAAACAAAGAAAGAAAGAAAAGATTTTTAAACAATAACACCTAGAATTAACTTACCGGGGAGATGGACAGCATATAAATTAAATAAATATGTAATAAAACACATCCAAAATAAATATAGCAGCCCAGATACTTGGCCAGTTAACATTAAAGGCAGGAAACAGGGCCTTTAATGCATTCAGTGCCCAGGCTCAAAACACAGCCAAGTTTTAAAACCTTATGAAAGGCCAATAGGCGTTGGAGTCATTCTAATTTCTGAAGGGAAGATATTCCACAGAGCAGGCACTACTGTAGAAAATGTCCCTCTATTACTCCCCACCAGTCGACATTCTTTGGCTGACTAGATCTGCAGCATGCCCAGTCTGCTAAATAGAATTAGACAAGTAGAGACTCTTAGAAAGAGCCAATTCGTCAGCTAAACTAGCACCAGGAATTGCACACAGAAACATATAGATTAGTAATGAAGCTTATGCAGTACAGGTAGTCCTTAACTCACAACAGTTCATTTAGTTAAAATGGCACTGAAAAAAGTGACTTATGACAGTTTTTTTCCATTTACGACCGTTGCAGTGGTCACATGATCAAAATTCAGATTCTTGGCAACTTGACAGTTGCAGCTTTTATAACCTTCTGACAAACAAAGTCAATGGGGAAGCCAGATTCACTTAACCACCATGTTATTAACTTAACAAATGCCAGGATTCATTTAACAACAGTGGCAAGAAAAGTCAGGGCAAACTCACTTAACAAATGTTTCACTTAGCAACATAAATTTTGGGCTCAATTGTGATCGTAACTCAAAGTCTACCTGCAATAATATTACATGTTCCTTGCATCTGGCACCATTTATTACCAATTCAGCCACATTCCGCCCCAGTTGAGGTTTCCCAATGCTCTTTAGGAACAGCTCCTATGTAGTGCGCATTGCAGTAGTCTAAACAAGAGGTGCATTAATACTTTGAAGAAAAGGTTTAAACAATTATTTAATATGAGTCCTGTGGTATCCTACTTTGAAAAGCATAGAAAGATTTGAAGATATTATATTTTGTTTGAAGCCTCAGAAGAATAACTGAAGAACTCTGCAAAATTCAACTGAAATGGGTCTAAAAGCTAGCAAAGAATATATGGTCTTTCCTGGTCAAATAACTCCTTCTTAGTGATTACAGTGACCATCATGTCTTAAGAGGTAATATTCTTGTTTGATCTTTAGTCCCGACACAGCTTCATCACTTTTTAGCTGTTTCACAGAATTGCTAATTTTGATGCATCTTTTAGAGCATGCCGTGAATATTTGGGGAGGACATAAGCAAATGATCCCAGTTTGTAAGATGGTTTAGGGGAAGAGGGATCAATTTTTCTCAGCTTCTGGTTCCTTTCTTTGGAAACTTTGCCTTCAGTTTTGCATTTGGGAATACGGTAGTTTAGAATTGCTGCTGTCTTTTAAATAATGACTATTTGCTTTGTTAGACACTTATTAAAGCCCTAATTTTGAATGGGCTGCCCCCTTTAAAATTGCTAAAAGGTAGGAAGATTATGGTTTACTGTGCTCAAGGAGGAAAAAAGTAGGAAAAAAATAAAAATGAAAGTGGACAATGCCAGGGTGTACAAGAAGGAAAAAAGCTGCAATGAGAGGCAGATATATAATGAAATGGCTACTCTCCATCCCAGTTCTGAAGGTCATCTGCATTTATCCGAATTCAGCATTTTCTAAAGCAAGTTCTGTTGCTTTCAAAGGAATCATATGTTACTCCAAATATTTCACAGTATTTCAGTACTCTCTGGCAGTACAGAATGCAGCATGCAACACAAAATTGCTATGAGTTTTTCCTTGTTGAAGACTTCTTCCATATCAAGTATGTGTAGGGTTAAACTCTTAGCCTGTCATAAATTTGTTGTGTGATTTCTTGCAAGCTGCCAAGAGCCCAGCAGGAGCCAAATCATCATAATCATCTATTTAAACTGAACACAGTATTTTTTTTTCCAGTAGGGATTCAACCTCAGTGTAAATTCAGAAACCACACATGGCACTGAAAATTCCTACAGCACATTCCATAGATCACAGTTGGGGACACAATTGTTAAATGTCTACAGTGTCCTGCAGTCAAGAGTAAATCGGTGAACCCTTATCTATGTATCCAAGGTAGTGTATGGCATAGATACACAAGTTTTTTTTCAGGAGAATATCCACACATGGTTTTTGTGTGACATGTTGAGGACCATATTCCCCAATATGTGGGGAGGGCAGGAGAAATGAATGTGTGGAGGCCAAGACAAAAAATAGACTTTAATTTAATTAAGGAATTAAAATGTTATTTGCTAACCTGGAAGAGACTGTTTTCTTAATGGAATCTTGAGTGGTATTAGTTTTTTTTTCTTAGTTCAGTTAAGCTAATGCCAAACTTGTCATTATTTTTACTTGTAGACTGCCTAGAGTCACTTAGTGAGATAGGCAATGTATACATTTGACAAGTAAATAAAATGGCAGTTATACAAATGTTTAACACATCTGGTACATACCAGGTTGAAAACGACTGCCTTAGTCCACCTTATCTTAAGAAGTCTATTATAACTGGGTGAGTGGGTGGCTGGATAGGCAAAGTAAGTTAAAAAAACATTAAAAGTTTGGAAAATATTATGAAGATTATGAGCTATGACATATGCCAGAGTTCAAATTTGGCAATAACTTTGTGAAAGTGTATTGTTTATCTATTTGCCTTCTTTCTGCTTCCTCTTCCTGCTGCTTCAATAGGATGAGGAGTGAAACATCTTGTCCCAGGTAGATCACTTCTCCCTAAACTATCATCCTGTAACTTGTAAAATATGAGTGTTTATGAGATATTGATGGCTAGAAGGAAACACTAAAAAACTGAGTATCATAATTAGAAATCCACTGCATTTCAACAAATAAAGATTTCATAAAGATTTCATCAAAGGAAACACTAAGGAACTGTGTGTCATACAGTAATTAGAAATCCACTGCATTTGATCCAATAAAGATTTCATCAAAGTCACTGAGCGATGAGTGGCTGTGAATTCTGAAGTCATCAGGGCCAAACTGATTTATACATGTACAAAGCTGAACAAATGAAGGGCAAAAATAATATGTCAAATATTTTGAACAAGACACCTCCTTTTTTATCTTTTGGCTGATTGATGAGAATTTAAAATTGTGGCACTCTGTACTTTAAGTCCAATCCATCTACATTTAGTGAAAGTATTTCCTTATTTGGAGAACTAAAATTACATCATATAGAATATTTTAAAAAAAACCTGCAGGAAAACAAAGTCTGGATAAATCAACAAACTCTTCCCCCCAATCCACCCCACCCCTTTTGCCAGGGCTGTTGGCTGGAATTCTAAACACCTCATTTATTTTAAATTTATAGAAATATTCTAGGTAGAATGCAGGTCTTAGCTTTTGACATTTATATATTCCCTCTCTAGAGATATTAGCGTATATGTAGAATAGTTTTGTTAAATGGTTGTAGGGACATAGCAATTAAGGTCAATTTATCTAAAACAGTGGTGCAATATAACTAACAGTACCTGCATACAGTGAGGAAAATTCCAAAAAGTTGCTCCAAAATGCTTACCGTAGGTTTTAAGAAGACTATTATCTACTCTATCCTTTATTGCTATTTTTCAAACGGCAATTTATTCCAGTGTAAAGACTGTTATTGTGCAGCATGACATTCCTACAATGAAAAGGCACTAAAATTTCAATAGATGGCAGAAGTAATTTGTCAAATAATAACAATAACAATCCAGACTATTTCAGTCAAACATGTGTTTTACAATATATCGAACAGCAGCTTACTTTAAAAGCAAGAGAGAAAAAGAAAAGCAAGAAATTTTCACTTAGCATGCTGGCATCAAGCCAAAGACAGTCCAAGCGTTACCCCTGAGAATCACTGGACTGATGCAAAGAATTTGCAGGATGTTTTCATTCCTCTATTTGCATTAAACTTTGTGTTTCAGCTATTCTATACAATTTTGATTTAGAGATGCACATAAAAGAAATATCCTTGCATGCTATAGAAAGAAAAGTACTTTTGACATATAGAATAAGTATCTATAAAAATAATTACATATTATAATTAACATTATCCTTCAGGGTAAGTGTAATGTCAGAAGGCCAATAAATTATATAAACAAAAGTAATATATATTCTTGGAATGATATATCAATTATTACTTCTATATCCAACCTTTAGCTGTAGTACCTCAAAGTGTTTCTGTCTAGGTATGTATGTACAGATTCATTAAATAGTACAACAAAAGATAAGTATAAAATTAGTACAAAGCAATATCCAACATAGATATTGAACACCAATATACTTCACTGGTGCCTTGATGATCTAGAAGAGTAGGTACTAAAAAAGGAACATGATTTTGTTTTCAATCATTACCTACTAGAGATGGTAGAAGTTAAGGTTCATGTGGAAATGTTTTGTTTTTTTACTGCCAGCAATTGGAATAGTTTGAAAATAGCACTTTTAAAAAATACATTTTCTAGTTCGCAAGCTTTTTTTCTATTTTTCTTCTTTCTGAAGAAAACAATGGCATTTGATTGCTGCCTTTGTTGAATAATTGTGCCTAGAAAATCTTTGCTTATATTCTTCAAATCACCGAGATTCACCTGAAGATCCCACTCTGTCCAGCATTGATGTAGTAAAAATTAATACCAATGGAACCAACTATGTTAAAGATGTTTAGATTGTAAGATCCTGTGATTTTTGTTTACAAAAACTGAGATAAGGAGATAAATGATTAATACAGGGTACAAGACTCTGATTATGCAGAGTTTATTTTTCGGTGGGCCAACTTTCAACATCAATACAAAGACCAGTTCCATGTGACTAAACTTGGCTATTGTGCACTGCCAAGAGTCCCTTTAGAACTAGGTGGCCTTAGAAATGAAATGAAATAAACACTGAACATCCATTCTGTATCCTGTATAATCAATGTGGATTAACAATGTCTCATTCCTCACAGCGTCTAGTAAAATAAAAACAAGTAAAAGGACATCTGATTGATCCTGATGGCCAGAATGCTGGTTCTGTTTTAAAGGAAAAAAGTTTCCCAAACCAAAACAAACTAATGTGTTTCTTTCCAGAATGCAACTAGTATTCTGCAATTTCAGTCCTTCTGCCTTTGTAAGCTTACCCAAAATGTATCCATAATTCACAGTGAGGGTGTTTTTGTGTGTGTAGGATAAAATGTGTTTGTCCTGGACTCTTCAGAGTAGATTGATAAGCGAAGTTTCCTGATAAGCAAATTAGCTGGTGCTCTGTCTTGAAATAATATCCAGAAAAGATGCAAAAGTTTAGGCATCTAGCTATGCGGTTGACTGTAAGCAAGCTGTGAAGTCACTATTTCAGCTATTACAATTAGAAATGTAAAAAGAAGTTGCATCTCTCCTCCTATTTTAAAATATCCAGAGTGGTCTCAGTTTCAGCTGTTTTAGCTAAAGCTATACAAAATATCCTTGCACTTTCTGTTCTACAGTTTGATAATTAATTCACTGAGAGCTAGCCAGCCCATAAATATTATACAGAAGTGAAAGGTTTTTGATCCCCCCCTCAACCCCGTTGGATTGAATAAAATGCATTTCCTTTATTTTAAACACAAATGGACTCACAATAGATTTAGGGTTATTCCAAAAAAAATAAGCATCAAAAACTATTGAAGTAGATGTAAAACAATACTAACTTTCACCTTTTTAAATATGAAAAAACTGCAAGTATCTTTCAGTATTTAACTGTTGGCATAGATATCTGAAAATCTAGATGATGACCTGATCTGTGGAAGAAGAATTGGTCTGGAAACAAGTTTGGTATCTTCTAACACTATGATTAAACAAATAACTTGGTATTTCAGGATTAAATAGATATATCAATAACCCAACCAATCAATTAACCTACAATTTCAAGATGTCTTTTAATGAAACAAAAAGCACTCTGAATGTGATCTGAGTTCAAACTTGATATTCATTACTTTGCATTTTAAAACACAAAATTTCTTTCATATTTTGTTGGACCAAAATGAGGCTTCTGCCCTGAAGGAAAAGAGATAAAAAACAGCTTCATGTTTTTTTCATTTTTCATATCATGACAAATATTTGGTAAATACTTTATCAAGGTAGCATGTAATTGTTTGTGATTTGCGTTGGTTTAAATACATAATGGTCAAGAAACTTCAATGTTGAATGGTACAGCAAACATAGGCAACATTTTCAAGGCGTCTATGATGTGCTGTAGGAGCTATCTGCTAAGTTTGCATGATCCTTCCCTCACAAGGCCACCTATGATTTCCCATTTGCTTCTGTTTATGAGACTGACACGTTCCACCAGCTGCATTTGAGAGTCATGTTTGGCATCATTAACCCATTTCTA
Source organism: Natrix helvetica (assembly GCF_964273705.1). NCBI lineage: Eukaryota > Metazoa > Chordata > Lepidosauria > Squamata > Natricidae > Natrix > Natrix helvetica. Next base: position 50,220,323 of record NC_138548.1, read on the forward strand.
TCCTGATAAGGTCCTGGATTTTGTTTCCATTCTGGGCATTGACCTTTTACATCTGTGGATCTTGTACTGGCTTTCCAGAAAGTTTACAGCAGCTACCTTCAGATAGATATGTACTGTATGTATGCATTGATTCAAATGGCACAAAAATATTGAAAGAAAAAAAAAGAATCTGGGAAATAAAGCTTGACACATGTATAAGCTATGTACGAGGAAAGCTTGATTTGGGGTCTGGTCTTAAGCAGTTTAGTCTGGGGCTTTTATACATTTTATACTTTGGCCCTTCATCACTGTTTAGCTGCCTACCACACTTTAAAGTAGCTACAATTTTAAATCAAGCTTGCAGTAATTCAATGAAGTATGCCTGCACCAAAAAAAACCAGAAGACATTATATGTTTTTAGTGGTGGAAGAGAAAAGTGATGTACATTTTCATACAAACTAATACAAATTAATTTTTGTTTTATTGATATGGTAAGAAATTATTTTTTAAAAGTCTGTATCTCAGAATTTCTCAGTGCAATTGTCTCATCAAAAAATGTGTTATCTATATAAATGCATGTATCAGGGAAAGGAACATGCAAAATAACAAAATTTCTTGCAAAAAGTCTTATCAAAGTAGATTACAGGGATTTTTCAATGCTTAAAATGAAATTGTAAAAGGTGAAAGGAATTTTTAAAAAAGGAACAAAAAATATAATCAAATGGGTTTTCCACCTGTCCACCCTTTATGCCACCATTATATTACCAATTCTAATTGTCCCAACATTCATACAAAGAACGGAAGCATATAGAATAAACACTTGACTTTATTCAGCCAGCCTTAATAGGATTTCAAGAAAATATTTGATGCTCTTCTTAAACATGGAAAAATTCTAACCAATTGAGTAACACAATATAAATTGTATGCCTGTTAAAAATATAGCTGCAGTATGTTCCATGGGATTCAGTTCAAGGTAACTTCTCTCTAAACTGGGCACTTTGTCCTTAACTTTGGAAAGTTAGTTTAGTATTTAAATGAGTAAATTGATTCTGGTGGTATTAATACTCAATCTATGCTTAACTGAGCAAAATCAGAGAATAAATAGATTACATAACCAACAGTATAAAACAATCAGAAATAAAATATTCTGTAGTTTCTGATACCATATGAACAAAAGTTTATCAGGAACTGACTGTGTAATTATCAAACCTGTTTAAATATTACTTTCAAGCGTTTCTGGGAAACTTTTAATTTCCGCGATAGTTATTAGTCTAAAAACTTTCACAAGCAAATACAATATTAATTTATCAGTTGATTAGCTATTGATAATAATTATGAAGGACTAAAATCCCATATACAGTATATTATAAAATCTAAGGAAATATTTCAATGAGAGTTAAGCAAAAACTAATCTTGTATGAAGCATGAACAAAATATGGTGATAGATATTCAGAAATATTGGGAGTACAGAATTCAGGTTTGCATCAATAGTTTTGATCATTGGAAGACTGGAATCTAAAGTGTATTGTGATCATAAAATTGTATTTGAATTGAAAAGAAATGGTTCAGCAGTCTCAGAAAAAACAGTGCAACAAAAGTTTTCAGGATTATATGCTTCAATCCCTATGGATTAATCCCCTGTAATCATTCGGTCTTTTCTGAATAATGTTTTAAGTCAAAATCTATGTGGAGAATAAAGTAGATTTCTTCTAAAATTCTGCTTATCCCAATTTATATGCAGAGGAAAAGTATCCCATTAAACTAAATTAATGAGGTAATTTTAAACTAAGAAAGTAATGCAGGTCTGATCCCACTGAAAGCAAAAAAAAAGAGGCTTTTAAGAAGCAATTTGGAAAGCAGGCAATTATTCTTTATAATATTTTAAATTAAGGATATTTTCAAATTGCTTGAGAAAAACACCTTCAAATAATGCTAACAAAGAATTTTGTTTTAAAGATTTCACTAGTGCTGACTTTGGATTCGTTCAAAGAACTATGTCAGGAGAAGGAATCAAAGAGAAATAAAGCCAGTTAATTGTGTAAATCACCAGCCAAAGACCAAAGAACAGGAAGATCACAACAACTTGGGCCACTGACTGAAAATAATAAAGTGCATTGTACTAACTAAGCATTTTACGGGTTGACTGAACTTGAAAAAATTCTGGCAAGACTGGATTATTTCCCTTCAGGGTGCTAGTCTTTCCTAGGAAGCCAAAAGGATTTGTTTTGTTTTTAATTTATGTTAAAAATGAATCAGGTTATAAGCATTAGTTCTTTATTTTAAAAAAATGAAAAATGAATATACAACTTATTTGCTGCTTTAATAAATAATAGCATCAGTCTGAAGTAACTCTATTTGGAATAGCCACCATGAGTTCTTATATTTCCCCCTCTCTCTTTCTCACTTAAACATAGGGGAAAGGAGGGGGGCAATTATTAATGCTGGGCATTTTTAAGCTTTTCTCATGTGAAGTAAAGGAAATGTGTCAAAGAATAAACTCTTAAACAGACGTACTTAAAAAGAATATGGTCTTCTGACACATTTAATGCCACTATATTATTCAGCAGTAAACCCAAAACATCATTTGCTAAATGTATTCAATATTCAATTCACATTAATTATCTCAGTCATGAAATATGGGTCTGGATGTAGGCAAGAGACAAATTAGTACTGGAAAGCTGGATTTAATAATGCTTTAAAAGGGAACATCTGTTAATAGCAATGCATTCCCTTGATCACCCGCTTGTATTCACAGCACAGGAAAATTTGTTTTAAAGCTATTACCTAAGATCATGCTTCTCCTGTATTCAGATGCTGATTATTGTACATCTTTACTAAGTAATTTTCCATGGATATGTTCCTATATGGAAATGATATGTAAAATCATTTAATCAGCTGAACCTTTGGAACAAAAAAGATTGCCAGATAGCTCAAACTGTATATTGTATTTTTTGACTGTAACAAGACAACCTGTCCTTATAGAACATTGTCCCCAGTGGCTGATTTTCTTCACATACCAACCGGATCCAAGTTAGCTTGTATTAATCTATTTTTAATTGACAATACAGTGGATGCTCTGACAATATACTTGAAAATAACAAGCAGAGGAATCACCCTTAGGTTAAGACCGCAAGCAGTTCAACTTTCTCTCTTTCAATCTACTGCATAGAAGAAAAAGTGAAGAGAACATGCATTGATTCTGTATACTTCTCACAGATAGAGGTCACTAATGGACTGAATTTGAATCACTGTGGCAGAAACCACAAAGTTATATGAAGGTAACCCAATGGAAAAAATAAATTCATTTTCACATTAAGAGCAGGGAGTACACATTGTTAACTAAGAAACTGCCCATTTTAAAACCAAAAATTTATTTTTAGAGGAACAATTTCCTTTATTTGGAAGGTGCAGCAGAAGAAAACTCCACTATTGTTCTTGAATGTTGGCTTCTTTCTTTCCTACATTCCTATTTACCTATGCTTTCTGACAATTGTAAATATATCTGTGTTTCTGGCTCTTGCCTGAAATTGTAGTCTATGGCATGCATTTTCATCGTGAGTACAGATGGAAGTTGTCTGCTGCAGATAAGACTATTTCTGTATCAAACACTTCTGCCGACCAGGATATGATCATGGGTTACAGAAAGAGTTCAGATTAAAATTGCAGAGTGAAAGCCAAAAGTAGATAAAAATAACATTTCAACAATCATTCTGCCTCTCCCACTTGTGTACATTGCAACAAATTATTTAAGCACTGGGTTTCCATAAACTGTCCACAGCATTTTGACTGGAGACCAGACTGGAAGCAAAATATTATATAAACTAAATAGACAGACAGATAGAAGTACACTGATCTTCTAGGATGTAGCTTCCTCTCTTTCATAACTACATTATTTTGAAAATCACACACACACACACATACACAGAGAGAGAGAGAGTGTGAGTGAGTGTGCTAGGCCTCATTAAGGTATCACAAGAAATTTGGGAAGTTGGTAGACTCAAAATAGGCTTTATGGCATTCCTTGAGCAGTACAGTAGTGGGAGAAATTAAATTTAAAAAACCTGATCACAAAAGGAATGTATGAACAGCTCAATAAGCAGGAAGAAAGAAGAGTTTTAGGAGCAAGAGATGGAGTCTTACAACATTTAGCCAAATGTACATTAAGATAATGACATCACATCTGAACATTTTAAAAAACAGTTACACTATTTTTGGATTTTTTTTAAAATTATAACAAGTAAGTTACAATTCTAAAATAAAGGCCACCACTTCTGAGGGATTGCCATTAAAGTTTTATTTCTTCTGAGCCAAAAATTATCTGCTACTGAATTGTCTTCTAAATTAGCACAACCCATCATATTCTTTTGCTGTAAATGTCAAGGATGTGTAGCTTGCATTAAAAAAAAACACCTTAGTACAGTCAGGTATGTTTGACAAAATACACATACATTTGACCAAGGACCTGTTTTTTCTCCAAAAGGATTCCCAAACAACTCTGCAGAAAGGGATTCCCAATACACATCTTTCAAGGAATAAATCTATGAATGAACTGAGGGGTCTTTCTTTTATCAAGGCATTTTTGAAGAATGTCAGGTTCTGTTGCCTGCAGAAGATTAACTTTCTGCTCTAAATTGGTTTGATTGGTTTGTAAGCACAGGGGAGCTAAAAGGCAGTAAATAAACTTCTAGAATATGAATGCATGCAAGAGGGGAAAAACCCAACAGATGTTTTTTTTTTTCCCCATACATTAAAATGCCCTCTTTCTAACCCAAACCAAAGCAAAATAACCATTTAAAAAGTGTATGTTGTAAGGGGTGGAGAGAATCAGCCACTACAGAAATCTAATCAGCACTTTCTATATGCAAGCAAAGGATTTTGCATGGATTTGTGCTTTGGAGTTCATTAGCTTATTGTGAGCCTTAAAACACATTTCCTCCATTAAAATTAATTAAAAGCTCCTGTTGACTGATTCTCTATTCCAAAGAAGAAAGTTGATAGCTTCTGCCTTAGTTTTCAGCTGGCATTTTATTTAATGTATGCTTTCACATTCTGCAGAGCTTTTTTTCCCAGCCTTTTCCTTCAAATGTCCCTTTTGCCTCTTAGCTTGATCAAAGTGATCAGCTCTGACCACTTACATGAAATTATTCTGCTGTGCGTTTGATAGACCTGAAATGCCATTTCTGCCTCCTCCTTCTCCAAGCCACCAAAGTCTGTCTTTATTAATGAGAATCTGAAGAATACCAAGGCAATTTACAAACCATTCCTGCATCCCTTTCATTGAAATCTCATAATACCCATCGGTTTTGATGCCTAGATCTCTTCTTAGGTTTAGAAACTACTCCATTTGTTCCTTCCTTACAACTTCTCCCCCTCCTCCCCCACCATTCTGGGAAATATTCCCAGTCATTCAAGATCTTGGAGCCTGCTATCACAAATTGTGGGGTGCTAAATAGCCCCAGGGGAAATTAAAAAAAAGGGAGAAATTAACAAGCATGCTTCTATCTACACCCACCTGGGTTCTCACACTCTGGTTAAGAAAAACAGGGAACTAGTCTAGCTTCGAATGGCCGCCAGTTCCAGTTGTCAGACAACTGGCTCTGCCTACGTGTAGGTCACTCTTTCACACACACAAAAACGTCTTTCTGATGAAAAGCAGCAGTAATCTGGTGCCACTTTGATCTCCAGCCATTCGTTTACTAGGGGGTGGGAAGATCTGTTGTAATAGTCTGGCAAAAAGAATCAACCTGCCAGAAGTGGGGAGAAATCGCTGAAACGAGAAGACAGAAGAGACGCTCAAACTCTACCTGGCAGGTCTGGGTTAAGAGTCCACCTCCGACTCCGATGCTTATATAATCCCCCGGGCGCTTGTGGTGGAGCAGCAGAGAGCAAACTTTGGCAGCAGCCGCGGGTTTCTCTCGGGCTACCTTGTGCCGGAGGGTCGACTGCAGCTTAGAAAAACAGGCGGGATCCCGACCTCGGCGCCCTAATCTCCTCCTCCTTTTCCTCCTCTTCTTGTTCTCCCCCGAGGGCTGGGGACGCTTGCCTCCGATGCCGCTGCGGCCAGCTCCGGCTCTGCGGAGCGCTTCCTTCCCTTTCCTTCGCCTCGCTCTCTTACGAGGCAGCGACCACATCCTCCCCCTTTCTCCTCCAACGCGAAGCCTGGGACTCCAGCATCCCCAAAGAATGCCCGGGCAGGCGCAAGCACGCGCGCGCACACGCCTCTTTTCCCACCTCCCGGTTGGTGAGGAGGGAAACGGGGGGAGAAAAGCAGCGGGGCGCGCGCGAAAGAGGCGTCGAATCTCCCTCCTCCACCACAACCCCCCAACCAAGTCCCAGGCAATAGGAAAAGGGACGCCGAGAGGAGGCGCGAGGCTGCCACGGAGCTTTTTTCTCCGGGTTTTCGGAGATCGGATCACCCACGTAAGCGGGACTCGGAGCAAATCACGAGCAGCAGCCCCGGGCACTTTGCAAAGCCGCGTGGAGCGGGAAGCGTGTGCCTGAGGACGTCGTCCCTCTCTTGCGCAAAAGTCCCGGAGCCTGCTCTGGGAGAGCGGCTCCTTCGCAGGTTGATCTTCGGCGTAATGAGGTCCCGGCTCCAACTCTTCCCAGCTAATGGAAGCTGCGCCCTCCCCCTTTTTCTCGCTTGATACCCCGGGGAGATGTTTACAGTAATGAATTCAGCTGATAGCCATCTCGCGCTCTCCGCCTCTCGCGCTCTCTGCGAGTCCCTCCCATATTTTTTTTCACTTTAAAGAATGCTTGGAAGGGAGGGCCGTAACCTGAAAGCTTTCCAAGAGGTTTAAGAGCATTTTTAAAAAAGAAGAAAAGCACCTATAGCCCACCCTTCGACCACCCCACCACCCCTTTCCTTCATTCCATTAGCGGCGTTTCTGGCCGGATTAGTTTCTCTCCGCCCATTTTATTCATTTTAATTTTGTTGGGGGCTCATCTTTCAGATAGAATACGGGAGATAGGATTGAGTAAGTAGCTCAGAGCTTTAACTTCTCGGCTTCTTTGCCCCTTATTTGCGGACGGCAGGGCCCCTATGGTAGGGGCTTTAATTGAACCAACAGATTCCTTGGCGAAAGAACGATGGAAAGAAAAGGCCTTCCACCTGCTCAGAAAATCTTGGCTGAAGGGAACCTAGAAGTTTCCTGGTGGTGTTATAACGTTTTAAAACGTCACCTCCCAAAATGCAAGTCACAACCAGTTAATTTTACCATAACTTTGAGACGCCAGGAAGAAATTGAAACTTCACTTCCTTAGACTATCCTTTAAAAGAAGGGATTTGCTGCCAATAGGTTAAACCACCTTAGAGTATTTACGGTAGAAAAATTGGGGGGAACAAGTCTCCACCAAAGGAGATCTCTACTCTAAGGAGCCTAGAGTTCTCTCCACTTATCTGAATTTTGTATTTAGCAAAATGTAATCATGGAATAGATTGCTAAGTTCTTAGAGGGACAGAAATCTCTTGTTATCTCTAGAAAAACCAAACATATATTATCTCTGCATGTCACTTTACTGTTTTCAGTAAACCAGTTGGGGAGGGGGGAGGAAGAGAGACAGGTTTTCAATCATCAATTCTCCAAAAAGGAAAATGAGTGCATTTTCGCAATTTTAAAGCTATAGTGCTAATGTAGGTGACAGAGAGGAGAGAGGTTTGCTAGATCTTGCTGTTTAAAATATTCGGGATCCAGATTGCATATTTTATGTTACTTTAGTGCCAGAGGCAGTAGAAAATCAAATTGGAGGAACTGATTGATGCCATGTGTCTCAACGTTTGGAGATATTTTATTTAAGCATTGGAAGGCCCTCACTATTTTTCTATTCATTTTGTCTTCACCTCTATCATTTAGCCATCTAATGTGGCACACCTAGGGAAGCTTGGGATATGTTACGTGCATTATTTTCATAATTTGGCAATTGCAATGTCAAACTAATAAACAGAACAAGTGAAAGGTTTATCACAGAACCAACCCTACAGCAATTCTCAAATATTAGGTGTTAGCTAACATAAGAATTCCATGGAAGAGAACTATGTTAAGTATACTAGAACTTATTTTAAGGAGCGGGGTGCAAGCAACTCGAACCAAGAGACATCACTGCAGCAGGCCTAGAACATTCAAACATCTTTATTGTGACAAGCCATTTCTTCCCTGCTGATTTATAGCATCATCCTAACATCATTGTGGCTGTATAACTGTGTATTCATTATTCTTAGATCAGTGCAGCAATGGTTGAATGACACCATATATCATTAGTGAGGAAATGGCCAAAGATGTCTAAACAGAAATCTTATACTGAGTCTAAGAAATGGTTGGCAATATTTCACTTGTCTTCTTGTAGGTGTCACACATTCTTCTCAGTGCCTTCCCCATCAGCCAGGTCAACACAGCAAACTAAGTCAGAGGATACTTTCAGTCTTAGTAATGTGGCCTAAGAAAAAAATGTAGAGCTAGAGGCTAAGAGAAGATGTCTGGCCAACTCACTGATGGCCATAGCTAGCCCTGCAGTTACAATGACACTATCTTCACCCTTGACTAAGAAAGTGTGATCACCATGTGGGCCAGGAGCAGCTAGTATTTTGTGGAAGTTTGTTATAAGACCAATTTGCTTCAGGATTTACAGAGACTAGCAGTTCAAGCATCTGACCTACACTAGATTGGGAAAGGCTTTCTAATACATATAACACCTTTAAAAAATCCCACAGCCAGCCTTGGAATGGTCTCTGGGGCCAGATATGATCACAAGTACTCGCCGGCTGCCCAACAAGCAGTTCTCGGAGTGCCAGAGAGGCTGTTGCCTTTGCCAGTGTAGAGGAATCCCCGCCCCCCTTGAGGGTCCGACCCACCTCTTGGAAACATGAAATAGCTGGTGTGCTGCGGAGCCCCAAGGAGGGAAAAGGTGGTTCCTCGAGCTGCTACACCCAGCTCTGTCACTGGGAGAGCCTGGAGTTTGGCAAACGGAGAGTTTGGCTTCCGCTCCCTTCTACAATAGGAGCTTGTTTGTAGAAAGCTGCCACCTAACTGTGGTTTGCTACTTCGGTTTGCTAGTTCGCAGGACCTCGGAAATGTGGAAGACTGGAGGGCTGGAAGAGTTAATCTCAGCCCTAGAGCAGTGCATCTCTCTTTTGTGGAGGCGAAAAAGATAATTTGCGAGAAACGAGAGTGACTGATGGGAGAATAAAGGGGTTTATTTTCTTCAGCAGGGTACTGGAATGAAAAAAAGGAGGGAGCTAACTAGGGAAAAAAGGACCTAGAAACATTGAAGTACTCTGTTTTCCAATTGATTGATTCTGCCCCCTTGTTTGTAAGGTCTTTGTTTCTTTACACAAAGGATGAGGGAGGGGGAGGAGTTCCCCCCCCCCCCAGTAATCACCCTCCCGTCTGAGTCAATAGCAATAGCACCTATACTTATATAGTGCTTTACAGCCTTCTCTAAGCGGTTTGCATTTTACTTCTCTGTAAAAATCCTTTTGAACTCACCCAAGCTGCTTCGCGACTGGATACAGCCAGCTTTCAGCTGCGCAGCCAACAAGCGTACGACAGACACACACACACACACACACACACAGCGCCTCTCTTAATCCTAAACCGCACGGCGGTTTAAGGAATGGAAAACACACTTCAGCTAGCGACACATGCCAGGACCCACTTGTGGATCTTTTGCAGGGAAGAAACCAGAATTTTGGGGTGAGAAAAATCGATTCTCTCCACGCTGGTGTTTGGCGTGTTTCAATGTGCCGAACTGCCCCTACCCAACTGAACCTGCCAATCTCTTAAGAACCTAATCTCTTTCCCTTCCTTCAACCGCAACTTTAAACTTCGGCGAAACGCGTTCCGCTAAATTCTTGGCTTATTCATTTCAGGATCACTCGCTTGATCTTTCTTCTAGCGGGGGGGGGAGCTTTTTTCTTTTTTTAACGGTGCCGTTTTTACCTGTGGAGAAGACTGTCGCGCGGCTGGTCTGCAATTGGTTCTCACCCAAACCCCACTGGGTCAGGAAGGTGGAGAGCGAAGCAACTCAGTCCCGGCATTGTACTGGTTTAAGGATCACCGCCAAGGTCTGGCTTGGTTCCATAGCTGGCAAGAGCCAAGCTCGTCCTCATAATCACACCGCTCCGAGCGAGCGTGAGAAGGCGATTCCCCCAGAGATGTTCGCTCACCCGGGCGTTCAATCGCAGCGGCCAGCGACGCCGTCCGACCGGTACGCTTTGAAATCTTCTGCTCCCTCTTCCTCACCCCCAGCAGCAGATTTCTCCGGAGAGAGTCGAGGTCTGGGGCCTAAAGCAAAACGCGGTTGAACGTCTTTCCCAAACGAGCCGAGAGAGAGTAGCTGCTACAGCGGCAGCCACACGCCGCGTCGCCTGCCTCGAACGCGCAGCGCCTTCCTCGAAACTCCGCCGTCTAGCAAAGAGCGGGAGGCAGCACCGGTCGCTTAACCCTTTCCGGGCGTGACGCTAAAGGAACAGGGGAGCCGTGTTCCAACGTTCCTCCTGCCGAGAACGGGGTTTTGTTATGACTGGTCCCACCGCGTCTGGAGACAGACTTGCTTGAGGAACACGCACGCAACACGCTCAGAGGGGGGGGGGGAAGGCGGGAGGAGGAGGGAAGTAAAGTCCCACCCCGCGCAGAATTGCTTTGCGGATTAGTCGTCCCTTCTTCGGAAGGAAAGGAAGGAATGTACGGCAGACCTGAACTGTGTCTTAACTCGGGAGGAGGGGAGGTCGAGTGACATCACGGTTTGATGAACCTTCCCACCTGCTCATTTTTTTCGCCTCACTAGTTTTCACCCGGGCGGGTGTGCACCCGGTGAAAGACAAACGGTTCCGATCATTTTCCGGGACTAGTTCCCCCCCCCCCCCCCAATCATTGCAGCGCGCGCCAAAAGAGTTCTGCGAAGGCGTTTTAGCTCAAAGGTCTCCCTTTCTCTTTTCTAATAGACCTAAGAGGAAACAAAGTTTTACTTGAACCTCCTCGATCTGCTTCGGTGTTCGAAGATGGGATGCGAATTAAAAATTGATCCACGGTGTCGAGTACACCTTGGAAACCCCTTTGGTGGCGCTACCTCGTTCCTACTCCACATTTCCTACAGCCTCGTATCATTTATAGAGCGACTATTGTTTTCCTGCTTAATCCAGCTCCAAACCATAATTGCTAAGCTTCTTGCATCTTTCCTCACCACCACCCCTCCACCCCATTTCTGGTCAGTCTGCACATATTGTACGGCCACGTTAGCTTTGACGTGCTAGTAGTTTAGGAGGGGGGGGGGTTGTAAATGCATGTACATCACTATGCTCCAAATTACAATACACTTCATTGGCCAGCCTGGACGTCAAGGAGAGTCTGGAAAAAGCTTTCTCCAATTCAGCCACAACTGAATTCAGAGGCAGGAGGAATTTCCAAGCTGTAAACCCTGCGGCACGCATCTTGCTTCTTTCGATCTCTCTCTTCCCAGCCTAATTCGAACCGAAGACAAGAAGGTAGCTTTGCCTCTCGGGACGTTGGGGTGTGTGTGGGTGTGTGTCCGCGAGCGCGCTCGTGTTGTGTGTACATTTGCTGGTATGGAAGCTTCGAATTCCTCAAGATAAATGCGTCTCTGGAGGGGAAAAAACCACGGGAGAGGCAATTGGCGAAGAACGCGATTTCTCCGGGACGCAAGCAAGAAACTCTTTGCAATAAGGGGCCTTAGGAAGCGGGGGAGCGCAGGCGACCCAGGCAATCGGAAGGACCGTTGCTGAGTTTCCCTTGTGGAAGGGCGGGGGGGAATCGTCCTGTTGCCCTCGATAGTTGTTTTTATTTTTATTATTATTATTATCCGAGCTGAACCTCTTCTAGCAAGACCGTGGAAACGACGGCGGGATTGATATGCGCGGCCGCTGCGCGAAAAGGACAAGGGAAGAGAGGCGAGCAGGAGCGCGGGGTTTGAACCGCCGCGCTGCAAATCCCTCGGTTTAGCCAAGGTGGCAGTACAGCATCAGAGGCTGGGAAGAAGGCGCCTTCGCTTTGCAGCTCGCAGCTCCGGGGAGAGCTGACAAGCGAAGACATGTTCGCCTTAGCCGCCTAAACCCACGCTTCTTCCCCTTTGGCTTTCATGTGAAATGATTTATCTCTCTAAATTCCCCCCTCCCCGCTTTTTATTTTGTATTATTTATTTGTCTTGGCTATGGCTCGATCACTTAGCATTTTAAACCCTGCTTTAACACAAGTGCTGGTTTGTACGGTAATTCTTGTTCGGATCTTTTCCGTAGCTGGCAAAATCATCCAGGAGAGGTTGAACTGGATGTGGGTAGAGGAGCGGGCGATGTGTGGCCCTCTAGATGTTGCTGAACTCCTACAGGCTCTTGCCATCATCCATAAGAAAATCAACCGAGCTGCATGCAGAAATGGACCAAACAGGTGCTCTTTGTTGACCGATTAATCAAGTCATTCATAAGGCTGCAGTCCTCTATACAAGCTCTTTTGGGTTTAATCCAGCCCAGCTTTCTCAGAGCCATCCAGTCTCTTCCTTCAAGGGGAGGGGAAAAAATGAAAGTCAGTTCTACTTTCTTATGGGGAAGAAGAATGAACCCAAACCAAATGTAAAATAATAGTGTGAAATTCAATCAGTATATAAAGCAGAGAAAGAAACCTGTGTCTCTACAGCTGTGGGAGAAACTACCCTTTCTGGCAATTCACAATAATGGCTAGGCTGCTAGAGATACAGCTCTGCCCCTCTGTGCCTACCCCTGATCTAATGATGAGAAAAGTATTGTTACCATGGAAATGGAATGTGTGTGTGTGTCATTTTGTGGGGAAGAGAAAGGGGGAACTATCTGGAAAGATTTTCTCCTACTAAATTAAAATATGTAAAGGAAGGTGTCTGCTCTGGTGGAATATAAGCAAAAGGCTTATATTCAAAAGACTACCAACTAAGTGATATCAACTGATCTTCAGCTAAAATAAAAACCAGTGTAATCTTCCAAGTATGGATATTTTGAAACAGATCATACATGTTTTATAAAGAAATAATTTATATTTTTATTAATAGCTCAGCTAGTGAGCAGCATGAAAAAGCGGCTATTTTCCTTTCTATCTCGGAATTTAGCAAACAAAAGTTTTTTTAAAAAAAATCTGCATTATTTGTATGAACAAATAATCTAGAATTTGGCAGAAAACCAGGCTTAATATTGCATTGCAATTGAATCGGAACACAGAACCCTAATAACTTGCTGCATCGCTTGAGGTTTTTAAGAGGAGGTTGGACAGCCATTTGTCATATAGGGCCTCCTGGCTGAGCAAGCAGTTGGACTAGAAGACCTCCAACTTTCTTCCAAATCTGTTATTCTGTTAAAGCGAACTTCTAAGATCAGCCTTGTCTATATTACAAACTCTACACTGGCTTTGCTTCCATGCTAAATTAGATCCGTTACAGAAGTAAAGCTTGGTTAGCATTAAGATTGATTATTTTTCCTCCTTAATGACTTACAATGTTTTTTTTTAAATCCAGAGTCAATACCCATATGATTCACTACACTGCAGATCCATAGTATAGACTATGAATTAAATAATCCAGGCCAAGCTTGTTCATCCCAGAGTTGTTTACTGACAAAGATTCTCAGGATTTTAAACAAAAGGCTATTTAAACCCCACTCTAGAAACTGAATGTAGGCCCTATTGCACGCTTGGCAAGATGTTCTTGGAAATGCTTCCTACTACTTACACGTCCCTACTCCCACTACCACTTGTGCTCCCCTAATTGCTGTTCTTCATATTTCCCCAACAGTAGCACTCTTTTCCTTAATTTTCTATTACTTTGGAAAAACATCTTAGATGCACTGCAAGAACATAGCTGCAGTCCTAGGCATCCAGGAAAGCAAACAGGTGAAGAACAGAACCAGACCTCTGTAGATCTCAAAAGACATATCTGACCATGAACTTGGATCAGTGGTACAATTCTGCTGGTTCTATCCATTTCAGGCAAACCAGTAATGGTGGCAGCGGGAGGCTCCAACCCCCCTTCCTGGACATCATCATGTCCCATTTTTGATGTTCTGGACATACGCGGAAGGTCCTGCGCATGTGCAGAGATGGCCTGTGCACTCACATTTACGAATCTGTAATGGAGGTAAGTTGATTTCACCCCTGACTTGGATTCATCATGGAGGAAGACTTCCCCAATGGGGAAGCCTTGGGCTGCTGGCCTATGGAAAATGGGTAAGAACTATGAATCTATTGAACTCAAAACTGAGAAACGGAACACAAAACATGGGAGAAAAATCAAGTCTTGCCCTGCCAGCAAAAGCTGTCCAGTTGTGGAACCGTATTTCTTTCTTTAGCAAGGAAAAATAATGATACTTAACTTGGGGTATCAATAATGATCTCTTGAAGTCAGTGAATCTTGGAATTTAAAACTCGTACTTTGCACAAAATCCCTGTTATTTTTATTACATATAATGCAATTATTCTTGTCGTTTTATTTCAAGTCTCAGTGAACATAATGGTACAGCTCCTGAGAAATCACTTTTAGGTTTAGGTTAGTCATATGAAATCTCTCTTAGAATGACTTGAAGTAGAAAGACAGAAGATTGTTTTGTTTCAAATCAGGCACTTCACTTCAACTTCATAGGTACTTCATTGGCAACTTCTCCTTTTACAGTATTTAGTCAAACAAACCATTCCTTAAATTGTCTCATCTTCAAATTTTGGCAAAGGAAACATAAATTTATGCACCTTACTGAATACTTTTTATAAAGAAAAAATATGGGGGGGGGAGTAGAGAGATAGAGAAAAAGAATGATAGGAATATAAAGAAAGTACATACCAAATATATTTTCTGACTGAGGATTAGCCACTGCATTATTCTAAAGCTATGCAGGGCCCTCTCTGGGATCTGAATAGCTGCCTACACTCACCATTTTAAAGCAAAGAGCCTCTTGGCCAGGCTTTTTCAGATGAGTTCATGGAGATTCTAATTGGATTAAGGATAATTGTAGCTGCCTTTTAATGAGTTTTAACGGTTACTTTTATTTTGCCTCTAGCTGCCTTGAACATACTAGGAATAGAAAGATGGGTAAAGATTTAAATAATAAGGCAAAGGAAGGTCTTCTGTGAATCAAGCTCAATTTCTAGCAATTTCCTAGACAAATCTATTTAGCTTTCTTAGTAAAAAAAAAAAATGGCAGATATGGTTTACTAATGCCTTCTCGCAGGATTTGTTCATAGCTACAGCTACCTGGTAATCTCTTCTCCATGTACTAATCAAATATATTCCTTCTTATCTTTTTAAAATCAGCTTGGTGCTGTTGCTAGAAGTAATCACCTATAGGTTTCAGTCCTAAACTCAAAGGGGGGGGGGGGAATCTAGGGCAGGAGGGCTTAGCACACTGAAGGAAAATGAAGACAAATGATAGATATAAGAATATTAAGATAAGTTTTACTAATAAGACTCTGTAGAAGCTGTGTGACCTGTTTCTGATGCTTTAGATATACTCCATCATCTCCACTTTAGTTTCTACGTAGCCTTCCTCAGCATTTTCTGACCTTGGAGAATCTGAAATTCTGATTTCCCATAATTTTGCCTATAAGAACTAAAGCATGCAATGGTTCTTAAAGTTTATTTTTTAAAAAAATAGAACATGATGAAATTAGCAGAAAACTTAAACCATTATAAACAAATCAAATGTACAGGTGTTTGCAGGCTATTTTTAATTATTTCTTTAAAATGTGGTTACTAAGGAACCATAACTTCATTTTGTTTTGATTTTCACTAAAAATAATGCAATTTATACAATGTATACATTGTAGAATTTGTACAATATTGTAAAAATTTGCTGGGATTTTATAGTAGTTATAGTAGTTTAAAAGCTGATTTTAAAAAAAACTTAATGAAAATCATCAGTAATTTTTGTTGTAAATACAATGTCATCAAAATTATAAAGGTAAAGGACTATTTATGATTAATTGCAGAAAGGTAAGAGGTTCTCTGCAAAGACATGGGATGACGTCAAGGTGCAGGGTTGGACTAAAAGACCTCCAAGGTCCCTTCCAGAACTGCCTTCTATGATTATGTGAGGATAATGATCCCTCTTCTTCAATGTGATCAAGTTTATTATTAAAAAATATTGAAATAGCCTTGTGCTGGATTGCCATACTTTTATTTCCATGGGAAATAACCTATGGAATTGAATGATAAAACTAGACATTTCCCTGCCAAGACTTCTCTCTCACTCCCAAGATACTGCGTTGGGAATAATCGATGGTGATCTGATTAAAAGAGTTATTCTGGTTTGCAAATGGATCTCTCAGTCTCTGAATCTACTAGACTTTCTTCTTCCTGAACAGAAAAGAAAAACAACCAGGTTCAGTGAAGGTTTTTGAATCAATTCAGGATAGCTTGGAACATCTATGCTATCTCAAGAGAATTCAAGTCTGCCCAAAATTGTCCAGGCTTAATTTAGTTTCGGATTTGCCAGATGTTGAAGTCTAGTCCTAGTTGATGGATATTTCACATGTCCCTATTCTTTCTCATGGGAAACTGTTATATAATACATCAGCTGCTAATTCTTATATAGTCTGAATGTGAGTATGTCAAGCTCGATTTCTCTTAATTCTTCAGTTTGCAAATACAAATACTGGGGAGAAGTATAATCTATATATATTCCAAATGCTATAATCTCTATGTATTCCAAATGCTAATAAGAAATATACAGTCTTCAACAGCTACCTATCCACATAATTACTTATTCACCTATCTACCTATCCATCTGTTGGAGACAGACTTCCTCACTGTACACAGATGGATATCAGTAGTAAAAGTAATTTCCAGAGCATCCTAAGAGAGAAGAATTAAGTGCTATATTTGGTCATTTGATATTGAAAAAAATTAACTCTCAATCTTCTGGTGGTCCATATAATATACTGGAGCTCTAATACCCATTTTCTTGAATGAATTATCTCTTCTCTTCCTCATCCTCTTCTATACTACTTGATAATATTTTTAGCAAGAAAGTTACAAAGATATCATCCAGTTACAGTCCATTCTATGCTTTCAGATGTAGAAATTTATTCACTTGGCAGACCTTACTTTTTAGAAATTAGCTTTTGATAGAAACATGGTCACACACATAAGAGAATTATTTCTCACAATTCCTCAGTATCTCTTCCCATGGGATACAGACTTCACAAGATGCTCACTCATTTCAACTCTAAAACATCACAAGGGTGTGATAATAGTTTTTCAGCTTGCAGAGTTTCTTTTTTCTCTTTAAGCAAATTCAATCACAGGTATATCTCCAAAAATAAATTTAATAAGGATTACACTCTGATGGTAAGAGCAGCAAAGCATAGTTATTTATTTATTTAGATTCCTCTTATTGCATCTATGAATTGCCATCTGCCAATCCTGTTATGATAATCTTGTCATCTTGGAGAGGGATGGTTCAGAAAGTCACCTGAACGGCCACTGTGAGGATTATTCAGTCCCTCACATTTGTTCTGAGTTGGGGGGGAAGGGGGGGAAGGGTGTGTAAGCCTTGTTGAGTTCATTAACAAAGGAGCTAGCAAATTTATTACGGAATTGTTTGACTTTGTTAACCCAGAAAAGAAGATATAGGCTGTGCACAATTAGCACATCAACTGATGCATTAAATCCATATCCTTCCTAGTTTGTTAAGGTATTCCAAGAAGTGAAATGTAGAGGGTCCAAGTGTTGGAGAACTCATCTTCGAGAGAGAGATTGTATTTGTTTGTAATTAAGGAGGTGTTAGTCCATCCCTTCTTCAGTGGACACCATAGTGTTGATTAATACTCTCCATTTCAAATTTTCCTTTTTCTGTGATGGTTAGGAAGATGATTGGCCTGCAGCTTCAGCAGGCTCTGGAACCAAATTATATTGACCCCTTTTAGTTGGGTTTCTAGTTTGGCCACTAAAACAGCTTTGACCATTCTTGTTAATGGTCCATGATGGAAGTACATGTATCCATCCCCCATTGGTAATTAGTCATCAGTACCATTGATCATGAAATTCTTCTGAACCAATCAGGGGTTGAGAATGGGAAACAAGATATTGCACTAGTTCTTCTCCAGTCAGTTTTTCTAGTCACTGTTATGTGTGTGGGGTGATGGGAATGGGGCATATTAGCATTCATCCATGTTGAGCCTTATCTCATGGCTCATTTCTCTTTCTGATCCTGTTTAA
The DNA here is from genome assembly GCF_964273705.1 of Natrix helvetica. Lineage (NCBI taxonomy): Eukaryota > Metazoa > Chordata > Lepidosauria > Squamata > Natricidae > Natrix > Natrix helvetica. The sequence goes on from NC_138548.1 coordinate 50,238,479, forward strand.
CATATTCCTGAAGCCATTGGGTGCAGTTATCCATTTGCACAAAATTGGGTACCTTAAATAACCGCTCAGAGCTTTCAATTCTTGACATCCATGTCATGGTACTGAAGTTTTGCTTTGTATCTCTGGAGATCTGGAAGTTTAAATAAGGGGTCTTGCTCAATCATAACAATCTTGACTTCACTTAAAGTCAAGAAATGTCCAACTTTGGTTCTTAGTGGAATTGGTTTAGCTAGAACTGGACTTCTCCTAACTCATAGATTCTTCTTGGAAAGCAAGTAGCAACCAAGGAAGTTTTGTACCATTGTACAAAACCCTCTTTTGCATCAATTGGATGCAATTCTTGGACTTGGGATGCCTTACAATCATTCATGCTTTATTCACAGCTCCCAAAAATAAATTATTGAAAGGTTCTCTACATGGGGCTGCTTTTGAAGACCATTCAGAAACTACAGAATGTGAAAGAGTAAATAATTACCAATGTACTTTGATGTGTCTATGTAGTACCTCTGATGTACTGATCACCAGTAACTTTTTGGATGCAATTCAAGGAGCTATAATGCACACGGCCTGGTTACTTGTGGAATTATCTGTCTACAATTACTTCTGCCCAAAACATTTTCTCAGGGTAGATTTGCTCCTGCTCCAGTCTTAAGCAGTGTAATCTAGCAGGAATCAGGAGTCAAAGCTTCTTTGTCACAATATCTGCCCTGCAGAAGAGCATTTTTAGTTACCAATAAGTTAGTAATGTGATTGTTAAGTGAATCTTGCTTCCCCATAAACTTTGCTTGTCAGAAGGTCACATAAAGGGATCACTTGTCTCTGGGACATTGCAACCGTCATAAATATATGAACCATGAAATATATGAGACAGAAGATGAAGATCTTAAAGATACTATGTGTACAATCTTAGCAGAATATATTAAGAGAGATAAAGAACAGTTGTGGTGGGATATGGACCTGGTTTACAGGATCAATTCAGAATATGCCAGAACACATAATGTTCCAAGGGAAGTATAGGTTAAATTTCTTAGGAAGACCACGAGGGATGAGGTTTTAGGGGCCCAAAGGGGGGACCACTAAAATATAAAGATAAAGAAATTGTCATTCTTAAATAAATTCTGAAAAAAATAAGAGATAAGAGGAGGAAGTATTCCTCCTTATCAAAGAAATTATATAACAAAGGAGTTTGGTTTAGATGGTTATTGCCAGAAGGAATGTTGATCTTCTGGGAGGGAAACAGAATTAGAATCAATACAGTTGTGGAGGCAGAGGCCTTCATGAAAAAACATAGTGCCCTCCTAGAGGACGAAATCATAAGAGGTAGTGAAAAAGGTGACAATACACAAGATATGAGGGAGGGAGGGGCTGTGGCTCCGCCAGAGGACGGGGGGGAGGGAGCAATATTGAAAAGGCTCAGGTCACAAAAATAATGTATTTGAAACATTATTGTAATTGTTGGTATATTAGAAAGTGGTAAAAGAGATGATTGAACATATGGTTGATACAATGTATCAACCAGATGCTGTTTTTGCTTATCTTTTATTTTTTGTTTTCCTTTCTGTAAAAGTTGTGAGATTTGGAGAGATTTCTACTTTCAGCACGATGAAATTTTTTGTATATCCACCTACCCTTCCCTATAAATGTTTAAAAACCAATAAAATTCTTTTGAAAATAAATAAATAAATATATGAACCAGTTGCCAAGCATTTGAATTTTGATCATGTGATCATTGGGAATGCTGCGACTTTTTTCAGTGCCATTGTAACTTTGAACAGTCATTAAATGAATTGTTGTGTTGAGAAATACACACAGACACACACACACTAAATAAACTTTTGTTGATCATATAAGCTTATTCAATTATATATTACATTAACCCATGTCTTATTTTAGCAGGGACCTACATTTCTGCTTTTCAAATTCCGATGGTGGATCATTTTCATTTTAATGGAAAACTTTTTGGTTCACATTTGTTTGCATTGTATTTTATGTAAGAAACACCTAGATCCTAATGAAATTTCAACAAGATGTAGTCGTAAGAAAATGAACCTGCATGTGTCTAGCTATATTCTTTTGGAAAGCCAGAAAGAAACTTTTCTAATTAAAAGAGAGGGCATATTACTTCTGCCAAAGTCTATTAGCTTCCACAATGGATAATTGTAAGTTGGATGTTTAAATACTCTGAACAATTTCTTAAGATGATGATGACTTCCAATTTGGTTCATTAGGGTAGCACTCATAGTGTTTAAGACTGATAACTAGTTAATTTAAAGTATTATTGATATTTACATGAACTAATCCAAACAATGTTTTCTTTTAGCCAATTGCAGACATGTAATCATTTGCTTGGAAATCAGAAAGAATACAAAAGAGCTTCAATTGAAATTAAGGAAAACAGAAATAGATAAAAAGCTGCAATCTTTGCAGAATAGCAGTAGGAATACTCAACCAGTATTTTCTGTGGCATGTTGTCTCTGGTGCTTCTTTGATTGGAAGTCATTTTTATTATAAATATAATAATATGTTCTGAAAGACAGTTAAAAAAACAACTCTTATAAACTGATAGGATTTCTTAGGAGAATCCAAAATTCAGCAATGTCATCTGGGGAAAAATCCAATCAGCCTGCCTGCCTGCCTGACTGACTGACTGCCTGCCTGCCTTGAATTATAATTTAAATGATTAAAGGCAGCTTACAAAAATTCTAATTCCTTGAATAAGAAAGTTGAATAAGAAAGTTAAGAAAATGTTGTAGGGTGAAGCAATGTTGTTGATGACATCCCAATTTTTTCATTTCTTCTGTCCTGCCCTCAAGACGGTACAGTATACACTACTGTAGTCACTATTTCAACTTTCATTAACGTTATGGAGATTGTTTCAAATGTTTTCAAGGTCTAGCACTTACATACCTACACACACACACACACACACACACCTTGCTTGTTCTCTCTCTCTCCCTCCCTCCCTTCCTCCCTCTCACCAGCCACAAAAGGAACATACTCAATGTGCACTCCTGCCATCTTATTCTCTCTTAATGACACAATACTAACTTCCTTCTGAAGTTATTTTTACCACTGTCTTGTGCCAACTTTTTTGCATACTGGGGAATATTAACTAACCTTTGCTGCTTAAACTGCTAAGGATGCAGTACAGCAACAAAGTTCTAAAGCTTATTATTTAGGGTAGCACATTTGTCACTCTTAAAGTCATCTCCAATCTATAAACTGCAAGGCTTTCTAAATTGACTTTTGAGATCATAACTCAGTTCCAAGTGATCAAGCACCTTTGCTAGAATAAAGTCTATAGCAAAACTACATTTAAAAAATCAAGATGGCTTCTACAGATAGTTTTCAACTTACCACCATTCATTGAGCAATCATTCAAAATTAAAATGGCACTAAAAAAAGTAAATTATGACCAGTCCTCACTTAAAATTGGACAATAGAGATTGGCATGTATTTACAAAGGTTGCGGCATCCCAGAGTCATGCAATCACAACTTGCGACTTTTCAACAAATGGAGTCAATGTGGGAAGCTGGATTTGCTTAACATGTAATTTCATGTTAACTGTTGTTTACTTATTAGATAAATCACAAGCACAATATATTAAACCACAAACTGGTTAACTCTTCACATTGAAATAAAATAAAATTATAAAATTATATTATAATTGAGTGTATTGTTTGACTGTTGTATCTAGCAGTGGCTTTATCTTTGGGAAGAGCTTGTCTGTTCATTACAGTCATTGTAAAAGCCTTATGTTCTTAGATATGCAGTCATAACCATGAATACAAGGGAATAAGGTTTAACACGGTGAAAAAGCCATAATGCAATGGTTCTTGAATAACTTTTATGTTGGCACTGTTCAACTGTAACTGCAGCAGTCTAAATAAAGTGATTATTTTATGAAAAGGTCAATTATTATATACACACACACATATTCTCTCACTCGCTCACTGTGCAAAATAACACTAACCAATATTTACAGAGCAGATGGTATCTATTTTGTGTATGGATATGTTTTTTTACAAAATATTCAGGACATGAGTATAATGATATGATTATGTAACTGCTGGATGGAATGCTATGAATTCTTCACTATGCAGCATACAAATAAATCTAATTTCTACAATTCTAGCTTTTTAGTGAAAACAATAAAACCTGTAAGGTTGTGATAAATGTGATATTTGTATTTTGCAAATTCACACTAGGGATATTTAGCACTGACCTAAATCCATTCAAAACCTCCCATGTTTCCTTATTAATAAAATGGTAAAATATGACTTAGATAATACAAGTGCTAGAAAATTGACTGAACAATCACTCCAAGAGTACTTATAACTACAGTAGTTCCACAGCAGCCTGGACACTGTTTTGAATGAAGTGCCCCAGCGCCTGATCCTGTTCAACATTTCTATCAATAATCTAAAAGAGAAATACTGAACAAGTTTGGAGAGGACACAATAGGGATTGTGTAATACTTTAGAAGAAAAAAGAAAAAAAGAGGAGACTTGAGTGATAGGTCAAAATGAACAGGGTTAAATTCAGGATTAAATTTAACAGAAATGTGAAATCCTGTATCTAAGCAGAAAAATAATTTAAGATAAAAGTAAAGAATGGGTGAGATTTGATTTGTCAGTATCACATGTGAAAGTAATCTGGGTGTCCTTGTTAATCACAAATTGAACAAGAGCCAACAGTGTAATGGCAGATGCTGAAAAAACCTATGTTATTTTAGGATATGTTAACAGAATCATAAAGTCCAGATCAAAGGAAGTAATTGCCTGTTTCTAATCTGCCTTGGTCAGGTTCTACTTGTGTCCAATTCTGGGTCCCAAAGTCTTAAAGAGCCATTGATCAACTGGAGGGTTTTCAGATGTTGGCTACCAAAATGGTGAGAGGAGTGGAAACAAGCCCTATGAAGAATGAATAAATAAATCAGTTAGGTTAGCCTGCAGAAATTAAAAGGGAGGGTAGATACCATAACAGTCTTCAGATCTTTAAAGAGAGGAAGCATCCTTGTTCCTTGTTACCCTGCAAGGCAGGCACACAATCAGTGGGCTATAACCCAGAAAGCTAGATACAAGTTAGGTATTAGGAAGAATCTCCTGGGGATGTAAGAGATTCAACCAGTGGCATAAACTGTCTTGCCAAGTGGTACATTCCCTTTACTGGAGAGCTTCAAACAGACATTAAATAATCATCTGTTCAAAATGCTTTAATGGGTTCGGCATGGAGCAAGCAGTTGGACTGGATGACTTTTGAGGACTCTGCCAACTCCATGAGTTTTTTTAGTTTTTTCTTTGTCATCTGGCAATATGGGTAGTCCATATTGGGAATGGTGCCAATTTAACAACACAATTTTTAAGAAAAAGCTTTACCCCAACTTTCAGCCTAGATCAGTTCTTGGCATTTGGAGGATCAATTTCATATTTTGGCAATTAATCTTGTGCTGCTACTGTGAATAAATATAATAGTTTGATGACATGCTGAATAGCATAAGCAATAAGCTGTAACATACCAATCTTTCCCAATTAGTTTGGGAAGAGAGTCTTGGTTAATTTATTGTTTTATTTTAGTTTTGATGGTTACATTAGTTCCGAACATGTACTATGATTTCATTAGTTTTAGACAACAGGATGAGTTGATCATATTGGAGAAATAAATAGAAATTGTCTGAGTCATTGAAATATTCATCAACCATTCAGAAAACAGAACAATGAGAAAGAGTTAATTTAATGATGTGTGAACTATATATGGCAACAGGAAAGCACAACTGAAAGGTAAAAAATACCTCAGCTTTCTTGTTGATGTTATTGGAGAATATTTCGACATAGAAATGAATCATTTCTTTTTCATGCTGTCATTCCCCAATTTTTACGAGGATTGTGAAAGACTGTGGATTTTATTAGCTTTTTGAGTAGGTGAAAAGAGGCATCTGATGCGTAAACACACTTGCAAAATCTTCTTAAAAGCTTGCAAGCTTAGGGTTAGCTTAAACAAGATCAGGGTAGACTAAAACAAATTACATTTTCTGTTTTTTTTTCTTTTTACTCAAGTTTGTATTTATTGGCCCAAGAAATATGGCTGGCAGAATGGAATGTATGTCTTGTTCACCTAAGTTTGTGTAGGCCACATCAGTGGATATGATGTGATGTGATGAATCATTGGAAAATACCTAAAACAGTCTCTAATTCAGGTCAACAAGTACAAAGTATGTATCAAAGCCCATTTGTTTCAGCTTGGATCCCAAAGCACTCAGATATTCCTGAGCCACAAGTTTCACCACTCCAGTCAGGGAGAACAATGGAGAAGGGCATTAAAAATCATAGTTCAGCACTATCTCAAGGGGCACAGATATTTCAGGTAAGGACTTTGCAGCTTTTTATTGACTAATCTTTTTTTAACCCTGGCAGTTCACAGATTAAAAACACATAAAGCAATAAAAAAGATGCAATGATGAAAGAAAAGATCAGAAAATGGAAAACATGGTATATACAACAATAACCAAAGCAACCCACACTATCCAGAAGGTATCACCAGGCTTGTTTGTTTGCTTGCTTTTCCTACCTTGTCCCCAATCCTGCAGGATTCTCAGCCGTTTCAGAAGAATACCCTAAAACATCCATAGATTTATTTTTATTTATTTTATTTTTATTGTCAAACATGTACAAGATAACAGGTATAAGTATAAAGATGGAAATAAATAAAGGAAATGAGTACAAATAAATGGGGACAGTAGGACAGGCACGCATAGTACGCTTATGCACACCCCTTACAGACCTCTTAGGAATGGGGTGAGGTCCACAGTAGATAGTTTAAGGATGAAGCTGTGGGGGTTTGAGGGTGTAACAATGGAGAGCATTCCAGGCATTGACCACTCTGTTGCTGAATTCGTATTTTCTACAATCGAGTTTGGAGCGGTTTACCTTGAGTTTGTATCTATCGTTCGCTTGTGTATTATTGAGGTTGAAGCTTAAGTAGTCGTTGATAGGTAGGATTTTGTAGATTAAATGAATGAAAATCTTACAAAACATACAAAACTTCAAAATCCAAAAGCAGGAATCAGGACTAAGTGATCTCCAGAAGAGTTCCATTTTGAGTTGGCTCTGGAAGGTTCCAAAAAGCAGTAAGGCTAGAACTAACCTCAGCTCGAAAAGGTGGAGGCTATTCCAGACGGCCAGCAGCACTACAGAAAGGCAGTACCCAGAGCCTCACCCCTTCCTTCCCAAGACTAGGGAACCATCAACTACTTCTTTCAACAAGATCAAGTTGGTTGGACTGATTTTACTTGGCAAAATACAGTCTTCAAGATAACTTGGGACACAAACTATAACTGAACTGAGTCTGAAAGTTTTAGCATATAAAGTACAGTCCTTTTTTATTGAGACATATGATATAGTCATGCATGGTGTGTTTCTATGTGCGCACACAACCAGGCAAACATATATACTGTCATCTTAGACTGGTTTGCCATCAAAATGTCTGGTCAGGGAAGAAAGGAGGTAGGGAGGAGGAGGAGAGAGGGAGAAGAAAGTGATGGATAAGGTACAAATATGGTGTATGGAGAGCAGAAGAGCCAATAATAGGTTTTTGGGAGTTGTTGGTAAGATGAATTGATGTAAACATTTAATAATACAATACAATCTTGGCTATGTAATAGTATACATGTGTTTATATGTTATGAAAATGAAAAAAATAAAAAAAAAACTTTATAATATTAAAAAAATGTCTGGTACTGTTGAGTCTATTATTCATAACTTATTCCTTCCTTGTGTGCTTTAAGCAGAGAAACAGCTACTAAGATATTTCAGCAGGGTTTTTCTTTGGGGGCTTCAAAGGGACTTTTGACACCAACCTCTAAACATCCAAAGATTTAGACCTTTAATGTACAATGTTGAATCATACAACATGTTTCTTTTGAATCCTGTGGTTAATATTAAGAAGCAACCAACTCGGGGATATTGTCTCTGGTATCAAGAGCTCATGTATGTTATTTTCCCTTGGGTTTTTTTTTTTTTTGGGACTCCAGGTGATATGTGTGGCTGTTTAATCAGACTTCTAAACTAAAGTAGGTAGGTCATATCCCTCACCAATCATCTGGACTGATGTTGTGCTCATTGTTGCACCATTTCTGCAGCAATCTATCAGTAAATAGTAGAAAGACATGATTGGATGAAGATATCCATTATCAGTAACTATGACATTTAAACTTTGGCAGTTTAGTAAGCCCTTTACAAGCACAAATCCACACCCTTAGCCTTTGTTTTGCCCAGTAATTGTTATTCTTGAAAATCTCAACTTTGATGTTTTCCATTCAACGTTGTGTAGTAACACAACACTAAATAAGTTGAGGGGGGAGGATTCTATGAACAAAGTCTGCTATGAATTTCATACTCTACTCATTATACAATTATCACTCAATTTCAGAGCTTAATTTTTTAAAAAGGTTTTTGGTAAGTCAGGTTTTTCTTTTACTCCTGGTGATTGCCTGGACAAGTCCCAGCAATATTTTTGGCAAGGTTTTTCAGAAATGGTTTGCCATTGGCTCCTTCCTAGGGCTGAGAGAGAGTGTTTAGCCCAAGGCAGCTGGCTTTGTGCCTAAGATGGGACTAGAACTCACAATCTCCTGACCAGTACATCAAACTGACTCTCTAAAAAGGAGTAAAAATTTTTATTCAAAAGGTGAATGACCTTATGTAAGAAATCATGTGGGCAATGCTATTTGAAATTATTAAAGTGACGGTCTCTGATAGATCAGGAATTCATCTTGTTTCTGCTATAAAAACTTAAATTAACAACTTTTCAATCAAGTGTATATCTATTTGAATATACTCTAATTTTGGGTCATGGAACGCAAAGCTTCAACGAAGTGTGATTTTTTTTAAAGGAACAAAAATATCTAGTTGAACAATATCCTTTGTCATCATTCTCTCAATATTCATGTTTCATGAAGCTTACAACCCCTTACAACTGGGCTATTGTTAAATATACTAGTTTGTCTTGTTTTAAATCCCATTCTATTCACATCATTCATTAGTGGTTCAAAATAGCTTACCTTCTGACTTTTATTTTTTTAAAAAAAAACTTCATGTCTTATCGGGAACAAAGAGTAAGTCATATGCCGTAAGAGCTTGTCAAAGTCATAATTATAATTCATTTGTCTGTGTTCAGCTGTCTGTCATCTGTTAGCAGTTCGAATGCTCTGTATGTCTTTCTGAATTTGTTGAAATTCTCTTTAATTATTTACTGGTCCATGATAATCCATTACTGATTGCTAACTGCTTTTGGCTCCCTCAGCTCCTGGTTTCCCTGGCCTTGTATCAACATTGCTTGCAACCTTCAAACTGTTCCAAGCACGAAAAGCTGCTGATGCTTATTAGCATTTCTACAAATTTATGAAAATATCCTTGTTTACACAAGTAACAAGAATGGCTGTGTAGATAAACAATCTGCTCGCACAGTGTGCCAAAACACAGAAGAAAGTCTAGTCAAGCCACAAGAATGGGATTTCACAAATTCTGGTTTCTTTCTCTCTTTTTTTCTTTTTTGTCTGTTTCCTCCATAGTTTTGGTATTAGGTGGTGTCAAGGATTAATTTCTAAAACAGGAGAGGCACTACACCTCATACCTGATGAGAAATCGTGTTTCTCTGTTAAGACGGAGAAATCCATTCCCCATTAACTCACTTTTGACTGTTCTCAGTGGCAAAAAAAAAGTCAGATAAAAATTAAGTGATATGAAATAGTTGTTGCCAGTCATTGTATCCTCATAACTCTGCTATTGTTACTGTTGTAGGACATGAGGGTTGTGTTTATTTTTTTAAAAATGAAGCAAAGGGGGGGGGGGGATAATTTGAGTGTAATGCCAAAGGTCTTCTAAACCAAATATCTCCACATATAAATATTGACATCTTATTTACTGTTGTATTTGTATTCTGATTTAGTGGATATCTTTCATATGTAGTGTTCCCTCCTTTAATTTTTTCCCCACAACACAAGTCTATATGAAGGTTGAACCACTCTGAAAGCTTTCTGTGATCTTCCATGCCCGAGTGTGGACTTCAACTTCTGTCTTTCTTATCTAGTCCAAATGCCTTAACAACTGTACCACACTACTGGGAAGCAGGAAAACACAAATGTTATTTTTATTTAAAATAATAATTCACATAAAAACGGGGATATGGTAGTCCTTTTTGCTATGCTCCAATCTGGGATGGCTAGTGAATTCCTATAGGATTAAAATCCTCCTAACTGCATGTCAACTCTGAACTAAATTAAGTGTTTCATAGTTATTTTTGAGTAAAACAAATAACACAAGCAGATCATCACAATAAGTATCTTAACTTGGCCTTCAGAGGAATAATCTTTGTTAGTGTTGTGAACATGCAGATGCTGGCCACAAGATCCAATCCATTAAGAGAATAGGGACAAGCAATTCCAAAAGTTTCAATAGCCAATGACAAGGGATGTTGTGAGCTGCGACCTCTGGAGAATCATAGACTGCCTGTTGCTGCCTTAAAGTTTTCTCTTTGCATTTCTGGTGAAGTACTTGAATTAAATGTGAACAACAAGAAGCAATTGCAAACATTTATATCTGCCTATCCCAGGTTCGTCAGAAGGACTTGATTTGTGGATAAGAATGCCAAATCCAGTCTAAACATCTGGCTGACTGTACAACCAACCATAATAAAAAGCAGCTTTACTTGGAACAGCTTACATCCTGCAATGATATCTTTAACACCATTAAACAACATCTGCCTATCCCAGATCCCTTGGGAAGGACTTGATTGGTAAATAAAAATGCCAAATCCAGTCTAAGCCTCTGGCTGATGGTGTGACCAACCATAATAATAACTCCTCAAATTGTGTGAGACCCTCCCAAAGCATCCTGCAGCCTGTTCAAGGCTATAGTTGCACTGCAAAGAGCCAGGAGTACATCATCAGCAGTGAGAGGAAGAAGATGGTAAAGGTCAGAGGGGCAGCAGAATGCAAAGTGGAGAGGTACAGGGTGGAGTCAGGTGGTTGGGAGTGGCTGCAAAGGAGTGATTGGGGGCTTTTCAGATTGGTGCTAGAGCAGCCTGTGACTGAGACAACTTGGGCTTTGCACTATGATGCTGGGGAGGCTGGTTATGGTGCGAAGCTTGAAGTGGCACTCCTCAGCTGTGATGGTGGCATGGTGTGGGTCCTGGAGCTGAAACAGAGGCCTACAGATGGGCTTAGGCTGAGATTGCTGAAGGTCCTGGGCTTCTATTCCATCCCCAGTGCCACTGGCACCACCACTGCTAAAGAGGATCGATACTGTAGGGCAGCCAAAAGAGCAGAGATGGGGGAAAATAGACAGGTGGGGGGAGGGAATTAAATAGGAAACAATCCCTTCAATTGGAAGAAACAAAGCTCCTTGCTGGGAGGAAGAAGTTTGGGAATGGTTTGAATCCGGGTAGGTCTTACCTAATGACTAAGGGGGATTCACTTAATGATGGCAACAGGGATATCACTTAAGAGAGTTATAAAGCAACATATCACTTAACACCCACATTGCTTAGTGACAAAGTTGCCAGTCCAAATTGTGAAGGTTAAGCAACGTCTACATGTAGACGCAGTGGCTAAGACCCTGGGCTTATCGATCAGAAAGGTCAGCAGTTTTGGTGGACTGAATCCCTAGCACCATGTAATGGAGTGAGCTCCCGTTACTTGTCCCTGCTTCTGCCAACCTAGGAGTTTGGAAGCATGTAAAAATGCAAGAAGAAAAACCTTTGGTGAGAAGGTAACAGCGTTCCATGTGCCTTCGGCATTTAGTCATGCCAGCCACATGACCACAGAGACATCTTTGGACAGCGCTGGCTCTTTGGCTTTAAAACAGATAAGCACCACGCCCTAGAGTCGGGAAGAACTAGTGCATATTTGCGAGGGGAACCTTTACCTTTTGCCTTAAAATATTTCTAATGAAAACATCTCCCTCTTTGTTGGTGCGTGATGAAGGCCACATGTTCTTTTCCTTGATAAGCAAAGTAGACTGGACTATTTTGTGCTTGATTGGTTCTAAATAGTGGTTGATTGGTTCTAATATATATTTAATTCAATGGCATGCAATTGCTCCCCTCCTCCCTCCCATTTCACAACTTATAAAAAAATCTGTTGACTACTGGTATCTTGACAAGTGTTATTTCACCACCCACACTCCCCAGCTGTGGCATAGTATTTCCCATCCCTAGTTCTCAAAGAAGAATAACCAGAGGGATTTCAATGCTACCTGTAATTTCCTTAGCAAATTTAAGCAACTGAAAGTACTTATTAACACAGGTAACCTGTCAATTAGATTATTGCTGTTGGATTTTGTATGAAACGTTCACATAATTAAATGTAATGTTTTAAAGACAGGCAGGTGTGTGTATGTATGTATGTATGTATGTGTGTGTGTGTGTGTGTGTGCGTGCGTGCGTGCGTGCGTGTGTGTGTGTGTGTATGTATGTATGTATGTATATATAACCTGAGGTGACTGTCCAAAATTATAATTAGGATCTAAAAATGGATACAATTACACCTGGAAATTAAAACATTGCTTTGAAGCATGAACTGTGTTTAGCATTGTTAGGAATCCAAATATTCGTTCCACAGATACTAAATTCATTCCACCAAACACTAAATCATGGGAAGTGATACTTTTTCTTTACTGTGTGCTGTTCAGAACCACAGTTCAAATAGCATGCCTTTTACGGGCACCACATTTCTGGAAATATTGAGACAATTTGGAACAGCTTTAGAGAACGGAACAAAGATGATTAGAGGGCTGGAGATAAATAGCACTTTTATGTACTTCAAAAATGACATACACAAAAGAACTACTGTCTAAAACAGGACAAGTGTGACATTTTTGCATTAATAGGTAAGTTAATATCATTTGAAAGTTAGGGGAAAAAATTAATAATATGAACAGGAGAGATGATTACCTAGGACAATTGTAGGCCCTCCTTCATGATATATGTTCAAGTAGATCTGCACAGTATCTGATAGGATGCATTAATCGGAATTTCTGTGTTGAACAAAGCTTTAAATACTCTAGGAATATGTATGAGATAGTTTTAACTTCCCAATCCTTCCAAAGAGGGTTCATGTAGCCAAATAACAACCTTCACTACCAATCCCTATTTTTCACTAAGACTATTGCATTCTACTTAACTATTATCTTCTCTTATTCTTCCATTGAAATGAGTAATGGAATGAGGGGGGAGGTACAAAATAGGTGTGGGATCCTACCAGTTTAACAACCAGTTCAGTTCATGCATGCGCTATCACTTTGCTCATGTGTGTGCCTGCCATGCACTATATGCATGTGCACAGTTTAGAAGAAAACAGCTGAGGTGCGAAAGACAGCTGAAAGGAAAACGGCTGAGGCGCAGCAATCCACTCTGCCTATCTATCAGCTGGGCTTCAGAAAAGGGAATATAGGTGAGTATAGCGCAGGGGCGGGCGGACGGGCCCAGCTGAAAGATGGAGTGAATCAGTTTGCTCACAGCTAATAGTCAGAGATACCAGTTTGCCCGAACTGATAGAATCCCACCCCTGGTACAAAAATACATGGGAAGTCCTCTAGGGTGCTGGGTTTCATGGAATGTGTTCTGTGATTATCCAAAGAAAGGAAGATGGTAGGAAAGTTTAAGTCACTTTCCAGCTTCATGTCATTGAAGAAAAATAGCATTCACAGTAAGATTGCTCGTGCCTTTTACTATTCTTTCCCCTTTAAAATGAATACTTAAGAATATTGGAATATATCTTTCAGCCTCCGATGCAATCCTCCCATAACTATTGTGACCCATGTATGGCTATTTTCTTGCAAAGTATGAGGCATCTATGAGTTTTATATTAGCAGAAAGAACTCTATTATGCTCCACAATGGAATGCTATTTGGTAATTCCACCAATAAAAACTTATATTCTATTTCTTTAGTTTCCTCTGTTAGAACATCCCATCTAGATATACTATCTTAAGAACCAGTAATAAATGCCTCAGATTGTTAAAACCTTGAAAATTTCCCCATTTTCCTCCTATGTCTTGAGACATCAGCTTGTAAAATGACAATGCTGATAACGGGTTTTTTTTTGTTGGTTTAGTCCCAACACAAATAGCACACCCTGTTGCTTAATGATACCAATTGCTTTGAAAGTTGGAAATGCAGTATAATCACATTTCATTTTGAAAAGACTTAACATTTCGTAGGTTTTCAGTAAAGCTTACCAGTTTTAAGCCTTTTATGAACCTTCAGGGTGAATTGTCCAAATTTTATTCCTCCTCATTGTAGCTCATTCCTAGTCTCTTTGTTTCAATTATGAAACAGCAAAATATAGCCTGTTCAGATTTCAATAAAGCCGTATTCTGTTGTTGAAAGCTTCACCCAAGGTGGGGAATAAGGGCCCATTTCATTCTCCTCACTATTTTTCTATTTTCTACCACCTCCTCTGAAACCAATCTTTCTAACAGGAAGTTTCTTGAAGAGGTTTAAATCCATAATTGCAAAACATTTGCAATTATGGATTTAAAACTCTTTTTAGCCAGATTAATTTAACCATATTAATTAATAGCTCTTGTACTAAAATCAACAGGATTAAAATACTGAACTCTGGATGGCCTATGCCCATGAGTTTGGTAACATATGTCAAAGAGATATCCTTTTAAGGAGTCATAACTGGCAACAATTCCATGTTGACGATAAACCTGGATTTACCTTTCAGTAACTGGAAATAGCTTATAGTAGATAACTTGAGTTTCAGGAATTTGTCTCTGCTTGGTACCAGTAACATATAAACGAAAAGGCATTCACATTTTTCTTCCAAGAGAGGATGTCTTAATTCCTATGACCCTTGTTACTGCAAACATACAGTTCGCAAAGGGGAAGTAGTAATCCACACTTATGGTTGCCATGACATTTTTAGACAAAATAATTAGACCACAAAGAGCAATGACAGCGATTGAGAGAGTGTGTGTGGGTGAGAGAGAGAGGGAGGAAGGGAGAAGGAGGAAGGGAGGGAGGGAGGGAGTGGGAGGGGAAGAGGGAGAAGAATTTTGTTTCTTGACCAAATTCCACAGTGAAACAAGTGCATTGGATAATTAACATTATTTGTCAAATTTAATTGATGTATTGCTAATAAAAACGATAAAGATTTTTTAATACGTTTCCAGCACATGTGTGCTTGGGCAAATCAACCAGTTGTTCAGCAGTTTATGGGGAAAGGTCTGAGCTTTGAACAGAGTGTCATCTTTAAATGCTAAGAAGAAACAACAACAGAAGTATACAAAGATAACAAAGAAACATCAGCATTTATTTATTTAATTAATTTGTCAAACATGTACGAGATAACAGGTATAAGTATAAACATGGAAATGAACACAGGAAATGGGTACAAATAAATGGGGACAGTAGAACAGGGATGCGCCCCCTTACAGACCTCTTAGGAATGGGGTGAGATCCACTGTAGACAGTTTAAGGTTAAAGTTAAAGTAACAGAATCTGTAACAACAGAATCAGGTAGCAGACTACTCTGTTGCTAAAATCATATTTTCTGCAATTGAGTTTCAAGTGGTTTACCTTGAGTTTGTATCTATTGTTTGCCCGTGTAGTATTGTGGCTGAAGCTGAAGTAGTCATTGACAGGTAGGAAGTTGTAGCAGACAATTTTTGTACTACGCTTAGATCAGACCTTAGGCACCCTAGTTCTACGTTGTCCAAATTTCAAGCCTGGTGGCATAAAGTATTCTTTTGTGAGCAGAGGAGCAGAGTATTCTTCTCGTGAAATACCTCTGGACTCGGTCAATTGTATTAATGTCTCATATACAGGGTGTATTCCATTTACTTTCTCTTAATGCATTTTCTTAAATTAAAGATGAACTCACTAGCTATATAATTTTCCATTACCATCAAACTGTTTTCTCAGAACCTCAACAATATTTAGGCCCTTTAAATTAAAACTCATTTAGTGTACAATAAAGTCCCAAGATGAATTTTCCAAGGTAGGCTATCTCACCTTGGTTCTGCCTTAGGCTGAGAAATAATGCCTTACTCTGAGGGGTACAACTTCTTGTGAGATTTAGCTCCTCCTTCTCTGCATATCCGGCAATTTAATATGGGAGAGAGTTCAAGATTCTTCTATTTTTGATAAGTTATCACTAAATGCTACACCAAAGAATAAAATAAAAACAGAACACTTAATAGCCCTACTAACTGGATGATTAATAGTTCATTTAGCAATAATAATAACCAGAAACAACTTAAATGGTCCAAATTTCTTGTATATAAAACCCTTTCCAATAAAGTAATTAT
Organism: Natrix helvetica; assembly: GCF_964273705.1. Classification (NCBI taxonomy): domain Eukaryota; kingdom Metazoa; phylum Chordata; class Lepidosauria; order Squamata; family Natricidae; genus Natrix; species Natrix helvetica. Next base: position 50,254,789 of record NC_138548.1, read on the forward strand.
ATATCTATTCACATGACATACTTTTAACAAAATCAATAATATCCTAAATATATTTACACTTAAAATTATATTTCAGTTTAGGTGAATTTTTGCTTCTAATTTTGCATAATCTTTATCCCACTAGCTGCATTTTCAGTAAAAGAAAAAAAAATCATATCCAAGCTCTTTTTGAAGTGGACAAGCTATTGGGAGCATAATGAAATTGCTAATCCCTTCCAAGTCTGCCTTATCCTCCAATTGCTTTTTCTTAGGAAAAAGAAATGGTATTTCCAAGCGACTTGATGTAAACCCCCCCCCCCCCCAAAAAAAAGGCTTAAATATTATTTTGGGTAAAAAGGATAACCATTGCATTAAACAAAATATCTTTGTTATATATATCTTTGATATATTCATGTTTGCATGTTAGAGTAATTAGATTCTCTTAGTCTATTACAATTTTTTTGAATCGTCAACTATCTAACAGTGAATATTCTAGAATTAAGAACGTAATAGTTCTGGCTGGAAAAGGCAAATCTACTACAGTTTTCTTCTGTTGGCTATTAGTTGGATAATCCTTGGTTAAACCAACCAAATGAAGTACAGTTTATTTCTTGCATTATGGTATTCAGTCAGTTTTGTTAAATATGTTATGAGTGAGCAGTGTATGCACTTTAATTACTAGAACACCTAGTTTATATAACAACATGGATATTTTGTTTTCTTGGGTAACCTTGGTTTGGCAATGTTTCCCCCCCCCCTTTTTTTTTTTGCTCTTGGGTAACCTTGGTTTGGCAATGTAGCTTTGATATGCTTTGTTTACACATCTGTGTAACATTGGTAATAGCTCTTCCCTGTCTGATATGAGAGCTCAGTAAATAAATAAACTGAAGGCCACAAGGCACTTCTCTACTATGCTAATAGGCTAAATATAGGAATTAAGAATAGAACTAAGAGCTGTCAGTATTCTCATGCTACAGCAGTGATATCCAAGGTTACCTTGCACCAATGTTTGGATCATTTAATGCCATTAGATTCATTAGAACCTGAATAAAGGCACATAATTTGTACTACATTAAAAGGGCTTGATTTGATTTCTTAGTGTTTGGCCCTAAACATCTGGCCACTAGTTGTAATATGTCTTTCCATTTCCAAGATGTGGATGAATGGTTTAGTGATGTCCTGCCATAATGTGAGGTTATCTCTGGCAGGTCTAGACTATTATCATTATTAGATGTCCATGACTGCCTTGGATATTCGAGAATGGTTTGGGCTTCATGAGGTGACTTTAAGCTGGAGATATGTCCTTGAAAGCTGAAGTCTTTTTCAAAATTAAGCTCTGATATGTTAGCTTCTCATGTCATAGATTTTACTATTTTCCCCCTTTACAGTAATAGTATAGAACTATCACTTCTAAGACATTATACTCCTTGGTACTATATTATCATGCTTTTTCCTTCCATTTTCTTCTTCACATTTTTTTCTGTGAAACAAAAGGATTTTTTTTTACACGTTGAGCTGATTTTGCGGTCAGCATCTTCTAAAGAAACAAACAAATGCAGAAAATCACAATGCAAACTTTATTTGCCTGTTCCATATTTAAATCACATTTACTTTTCTATCCATATGCCAAACTGTATGAATATATTACTCAACACTTTTTATAATAAATCAATAGCTTATGTATGTATGTATTTATTTATTTATTTTTATTTAGATAGATAGTATTGTAGATGTTTGAAGCTGGAAGAAACTGAGAATCACGTCTCTAATCTAAAAGGGTTAGAGGAGAGCTGTTTCAGTTAAGATTAATTGTAACACAAATGTTTCTTAGGATTTCTCTGTGTGAAAGAGATTTTGTTTTTACAGAGCTCATCAAATTTGCACAGCTCTTTAATGAGAATAATTGACCTTAGAAATAAGTCACCTGGCCATAAAGTAAATTCTGTTGTTTCAAGACAGCTGTTTACTTGCTTCAAAGATCTATTTAGTCTTGAAGCCCTAAGGTAATAACCTCATTGACAGTCTGCTTAATACCAACATGCAAAAAGCTTTCCACAGTGGCAGTAGCATGCTATGCTTATTCCTCTCTTAATAGGACAGGTGAGAAGAGCAGGAAGCATTTGCAATGATCCATGAACTGAGCCAGGATCATCCATATGTGGTGAATTCTGGAATCGTCTGAAGTAGGAACAGAAGTTGCTCTAGAAGATGACCAGGCTGAGTCTGAGGGAGGGTCAAATGAATCATCAGTCATGAATGCACCCAAAAAAGATCTAAGTCCAGCCCACGTTGAATTTCTTTGATTCTTATCTACTGCCAATTTGCTTGAACCATTAGTAGTTCAGATTCTTGTAGAGAGCATAATATTGCAATAAATCTTTATAATGATTTGAACTGCCTGGATCTTGACAGTTACTAAGTTTGTCTGCAATGGCCCAGCATAGCTATTTCCTAAGATAAAAATTTGGAATTGAATGGTTTGTATCATTGAATTACTAAGGAAATATTGTAAGAAATATTCCATCTTCTTCTTAAGAGAAACATTATGGTACAGAGAAAAGTAGTTGGAAGAATCTTACACCTTGCTGCTTCAAGCTGTTTCTAAATATAACTCTAATGCTCTTCTTCCTCCTACTTCATCCCATGCCCTTCCTATGTTTGGACCCAGGGTTAACATTCTTTGGAAGCAGCAGGTCCAAATTGGGTGCTGTGGAAAAAGCTGGCAAGAGAAAGAATCAGTCCAAAAATGGGGTTGGATCCAACTCGACCTGTGAAGAAACCTGTTTCAGAAAAAAAAGGTCTCCTTATACAATCTTGTGGATGAAGTAAATGGACAGTAGTTTGAAGTGTTGCTGACTGTTCTGTTCTACAGTATCCTAATTACATGACTAAGAGCCATGTTTATAAACTTGCTCTGTTATCTGACAGTATACTGACAAAAACAGAGAGACAATGTGAAGTGAGGGCAAAAGTGTGCATATTCTTAAGCAACATGTGGTGGGATTCAAACTTTTTTACTACTGGTTCTGTGGGCGTGGTTTGGTGGGCGTGGTGTGGCTTGGTGAGCTTGGAAAGGAAGGGACACTGTAAAATCTCCAATCCCACCCCACTCCAGGGGAAGGTTACTACAACATCCCCATTCCCTCTTGATCAGCTGGGACTCAGGAAGCAGAGAATAGAAGGGGCCACAGCCAGTCAGAGGTGGTATTTACTGGTTCTCCAAGCTACTCAAAATTTCCGCTACTGGTTCTCCAGAACTGGTCAGAACCTGTTGAATACTACCTCTGATATGAATCCTTTCTGATTACTTCATTATACAGCCTCAGGGAACACATATGTATTCATTCTGATTAGGCTACCTCTCTCCAATATAGGATGATCATTGAAACAAAATGATTAAGACTAAAATATTTTTTAAAAGCTCCAAAAAAAGAGGGTAGAGTTCCATGATTTAGCAGGGGCTTGTAACAGAGTCTGTGTGTCTCAATCCAATATGACCATCAATATTCTATTATGGACCTCTTATACTGAGAGAAACAAGGAAGAAAAAGTGTAATTCTTGTATTCCCTGCTTCTCAAAATAGTCGTATACTCTGATTTAGTGATTATGGTCATGCATTTCTACATGACTTAAATGTAAAGGTTATTATGATATTCTGACTTCTATTTAAAGGTTATTAAGATACTCTGATGATGAATGTGTCCTTTCATATTAGCTGAGTCATGATTATATACACTCCTTTTTTTAAAAAAGCCAGTACAATTGTCATTTCTTAAATATAAATATATCAACATTTACATAACTGTACTTATAATTACAAAAAAACAAAATACTACTAATAAAAAGTAGACATAATGAATGTTGGGAGGCCAGAGATCACTTGCCTAACCCATTATTATGAGTAGCTGAGGATAGTCCTTGCCATCAAACATTCTAAAAGTCAATAATCTCTTATTCAAATTAGCAAATTAATGACTCTGCAAGAAGCATCACCTATGGGAAAAGTCATGGCAGCAGGAATAGTACACCATTTGGAAAGTGCAATCTCAGCCTCACTAATGTCATCTTCAGAAATACCAAGAAAGGTCATCTATTTAGAGTCATTCATTCAATGTTAATACTTTGTAATGTCCTACTTTGGTTCACTCAAAGAGGAAGCAACTTCTGAAGCCTCAAAATCCTTGAAGGAGACTCTTTTATTATCACAGTCTGAAGTCTCCAATAAACCAAAATTAGCAAGCAGCATCTTCCTTAGTAGACATTCCAAATATTAACTTATTAATTGCTGAGTCAATTACAGCATATCCTTTAATGGAATAATAATTCACCTGCCTAGTAGAATGAGCAGGCACAAAGGTCATCTGGTTACAATTTTCTTTACTCGGGTTAAATGTATTGCACTTCGGTTTAGATTACATTAATTAATCCATATTATCATCTATCAATATTAATACTTGCAAATATTATGAAAGCCTATGTCTTCCATTTGCAGGAGGAATGTATTATGGTATCATCTTACTCTACTCTCATGCAACTTCTTGACTCCTGTACTTACAAAAGCCAATCTGAATCAAATTTAGAGTTGAAGGCAGATCAAAATTCAAGTCAAAGATTCTTCTTCTATAAAATAATCTAATTAATTTCATTCCATTCAAAAAAATTGAATGTCAATTAAATTTAAAGTTGAACATAGAAAAAAGTTGGGCATCATATAGCATGAGTTCTTGTTATTGATGAGGCTGAGGGCTAGAAAATGCCTCCTTCTACCAGCATTAATAGCTTTGTTAACTCCATTTCTTGCTTACAAACATTTTCCACCTAATACCACATATTTATTTAAAATCTCCACACACTTACGTTTTCAGTTATATAACTCTCCATGTTCCTATGTGCTTATATTTGACTTTGAAAGCCTGACATTTAGAAGAACAGCTCTGACAGCCATCAGAAATTAAATATAGAATGCAGAGGTATTTAACCTAAAATAAAAATCAGATATAAATGGTACACAGATGTATCATTGAGTAGCTCTGAGTCACAAAGAGTTTATCTCCTCTTAATCGTTGCATTAAACACAGTTATTGCTTGATATAGTTCATGATTTTTTTTACACAGTTGCTGATAATGTTTCTAATGGATGAGATCAGGGGTGTCAAACTTGCATCATCATGTCGTTGTCACATATCACAACTTTTTTCCCCTTCACTAACCTGGGCTAGACATGACCAGTGTGTGACACATCCGGCCTATGGGCCACGAGTTGGACACCCTGGATTAGATTAGTTTTCTTCCTCTCTCTTCCATGTATTTCTATTTAATCATATAAAATTGGAATCAGCAAAACCTTCATAAATTTGGAGAAGTTTCATTATCCACATATTTACTCAGACTGAATCTTATTCATTATTTATTTACTGATTAGATTTATGTACCCCTTTTTCTTAAAACCCAAGTCAGGATACATACAGTGTTTCCTCCTTCCATTTTGCCATATAGCAATAATACTGGAAAGTGTGTGAGGAGGAGAAAGAGACACTTGTCCCAAATAATCCAGTGAGCTGCTAAGGGAAAATTTGAACCTGGATTTTTTTGATGCCAAACAGAGAGTCGCTAAAAGCACAGTCCCATAAACTCAGAAATAAATCCTAAGGGATTTGTTGGAATTTATGCACAGCTATATGAGCAGAAGGTTGCAGATTCAGAATGAGCTGTGAACTAAGAAGTCTTACTAAAAGCCTTACCTCTACTATTAAATGGTCTTAATACAAGCATGTCTCTTTATTCACAATCTCTGCATTTGAAATATAGGGTAACAGGGATGTTTTATTGAAATGTAATAATGAAATCACAGTGAAATCTTCATGACATCATCTCAGCAGCAGCCATAGTAAGCATGATGACATCAAAATGAAAATGCATACCTCATGATGTTATCATGCCAAAAACACAACTTAGCATATGAGATGCATCAATTTATTTACTAATGCAAGCATTATTTACTTCCTCCCCCTTTCCTATGAATTATCCTTTTCTACAGTACTTAATTAGGTTTTAACCCCAACCTAGATCTGGTTTGTTCACAATCAGTTTTGACTTTCTTATGCTGTTTCTTAATGATTCTCTTCTAATCCTCAAATCTTTTCTTAGCTATCTACAAGATTGGAATTGTTTAGGCCAGAGGATCCCTGTCCAATATGGAACAACCCATATAATTCTTTCCCACAGTTCATGGGGTAAAACGAAAGTCAAGTGATGAAACATACAATGCAATGATACAAGCACCATATCTTACATACTTACATGCAGGGGTGAAATCTACTTACCTTTGTTACCGGTTCGCAAATGTGAGCGCACGCACCACCTACATGCATGCGCAGGACCTTCCGTGCATGCGCAGAGCATCAAAAACGGAGGCAATGTCCAGGCAGGTGGGCGGAACCTGCTACTCAGCGCACCTGAAAGGTAAGTAGAACAGCGAGGGGTAGGGATTGTGCCACACAATTTAGATTGCATGGCACGCAATTTAGATTACCTAATATAAATTGCACATCACAGCTGATCGTTCGAAATACCAGTTCACCAGAACCAGTAGCATTTTTTTTTACTATGGGTTCGGGCAAACTTTTAACTTTCTCCAAAGTTAAACCTTGTTATTTTCCTTGCTCTGCAAATTTCAGTGAGAGTAAGCAAGGTGACAAAAGCAAGGCTCACTGTGATAAACGAAGCTTGCTTGAAGTCTGTTGATCACAATGGGTCTCACTATTGAGAAAGTGCAACAAAATACTGCAATGTATGTTTACTCCTGTTCATATCTATTCAAAAGTAGGATCATTTTTCTATGTATGAATATGGGATTTAAAATACTTCCTGGTGAAGTGACTAGCAATGGCCATAGCATTTAGCTATTTAGAGCTTTACAGCACTTTTTGAGCAGTTTACAACATTAGCAGTTTGGACTTGATCTTGGAAGGTGGAAAGCTGAGTCAACCTTGAGCCAGTCAGGATCGAACTCCTGACGGTGAGCAGGATCAGCTGCAATATTGCATTCTAACCATTGCACCACCATAGCTCCTTTGTATGCTATTTAACTTCACCATGGACCATAATTAAATATTTAAATTAGTATTATAGATTTGTCGGCTTTGATCAGTGGGAACTGAATAGTTTCAGAAATAAAACTGAACAATTTTAAAACATTAGAAATAATTTGGCCTATTTCTTAAAACTAATTTAATCTAATTTTAAATTAAGACTCAAAATAGTTTGCAGGCTCATAAAGAGCCATTCTTCTGTAACCCAAAGGTGTTTATTCAAGAGCCAAATGGACTTTCTGCTTTTTCTTTGAAGATGTTTTGCTTCTCATCTAAGAAGCTTCTTCAGCTCTGACTGACTGATGGGGAATGGAAGGATATATACTCCTAGCAGATATTTGCATTCTTTTAGCAAGTCATTGCCTTTTGAAAAAGCACCTTTGGGACAACCATGACCTGGATGACTGAGAATCTCCATAGATATTTTTCTTTAAAATGATCTTCCTGGGTTCCTAGAGCTTCTCATACCTTTACCAAAATATCTACATTGTTTATGATACTCTTGAAAATGGACCTAATTATGCATAATTTATCTACAGAAGCTGATTTCATTTCCTTAACAAAGAACAAATCAGGAGCAACATTTATATATTCTTTAATTACAGTTGAAACATAACTTACTTTTTTTTCAATAGGAGTTTTTTTCACATTTGATTTCCCATTTTTATCTTGTATATGTGTTATACTATATATTTTCCCTAATTGATTGCAAAGAAATGTCTCATCAGATTGTTACCTTGCCTTTAAAATTAGATATATAAAACTGCAAAAAAATAAAATAAAAATAGCAAGGTAAATAGACAGATAATGACTGAGTCAGGATTGTAGATTTTATATTTCATTTGGTGCATGTCTCCAAAGTAGAATAATCTCTTTATTGCTGGTGCTGGAGAAGTTATCTCAGCTGCATCAGCCCTAAGCAAAAGATAATAGGACTGTCTATGAAGTGTTTAATGCATGCATCTTGGTTAAACAGAACTTTGGACCTTTTAGAGCCCTGAAATTACGACAAAGAGACTCACTGATTATTAAAAAGAAGATAAGAAGACGAGCATCTCATACTTTAAGTGGGGAATATCATAAGAAAACTCAGCAATTCCTTTATGGCTCTCTATGCAACTCTTTGAATAAATTTACATCCATGAAATCAAGCAAGGGCTGTATACTGCTAAGTAATGTCAAACATGTCCAGTTAATCCTGTGGGGCACATTTCACTCTGCTGTTTTGGTGACCTCACTTCCTTATCTGTCTTTCAGATTTATAAGTTTTTCCTGAAGCATTTATTAACATTTTTTTCCTGTGGTGGAGCATTATAAAGATCATCATTCTGTAAAAAGCAGAGTAAAAGTAACAGGACATTATTTTATTAATTACTATTGGTTATTTTGGGTCCAGTATAGTAAAATTGATGACATCCCTGCCCATTGCATTGTTGATCTGCATTCAATCTTTTGAATTGCAGTTTTATTCAAGGGAAAATCTTCAGGATCTTCAGATCTGGAAAGCTTTGGAAAGCTTATAGGCTACTTGCAAAATGCTCAGCTTACACCAGACTCCATGAATGACCCTGGTACTATTGTAAGTTTTCTTCAGCTAGTGAATTATAGTGCTTCTCCCTCTTCATCTTGCATTAAGATATTTAAGCAGTTGGAAACCGAACATTTTCTTTAAATCTCCCCACTTTGTTATTAGGTTGTTCACAATGGTGTGTTTGGAAGCTCCTCTATTTTTGTTGTTCATGGCAATTATCCATCTTTCTTACAGAATATTTATTTCGGATACCCATGGAGTGACAACAGGCCTAACAACTTATACAATTGGTGGCAATCTCTAGGAGCAGCACTCCCTTCCTGGCATGTTTATGATGTAGGAAAAGGGATTATCTTGGATAACAATGTCTACAGTCTTGTCAACCCACAGGACTGAGGTGTAAAGTGAGTCTAGCCAAAACTTTCAGACACAGCTGAACAAGAACATGGGGCAAAGTAACCTTCAGCTGTGACCCAAACATTCATTAATACTTGGTATTTATTTAATAAGGCTCCAGAGATACTTTTTATAGATGCTGATTATAAAAAGGATTGGAGTTAGTGGAAGGAGTTCTGTAATTAATGCTATCTTAGAAACCATATGCAATGAATGTGCTTGTGTGTGGCAAAGATAGTGTGTAGAGGCTAACAGTTATATGACCATTTTAATATAAGAACCATTCACCTTATGATGCCACTTACCTATGCAATTCTGAAGGACAAAAAGTGTATAAATCCTATCCATGAATGTCCAAAATTCCACTGGACATTGAAAATGATTATCCTGTCTTGACAAACGTTGATCGATTAATATGATGGATCCAACTAGGTCTTGGTTTATAAAATAATTAAGAATTATAGTTCATGATGATTATTTTTAAAATGTTTTAATGTTTTAAATAATTTGTAAACCACCTATAGTTGTTGGGACTCAGGCAATATATACATTCAATGAACTATTATAATTGGTCACAGTCAGCCAGATGTTTAGACTGTTAAAGGAGATTTGTAGCTCAGGGTTGAAATGAGGGATCCTTGGTGCTCTTAATTGTTTCTTGCAGATACCTAAACTAGGTAACACCATCAGTATATTCATTCACTGGTGCTTCTTTAATTTTGGGGTTGAATTTTAGGAATTTAGTTTGGAGTTTGGTTTTTCTTTTTCTGGTATGTCTTTGGGAACTACTCATGATGGAGGTGGCCAGTCTGTCCATGTGCTCTGATGTGATGATCTGTTCCAGTTGTTCCTTGATGTTGCTAAGGTGTTGTGATATCTGAGGTGAGGACAGTAGAGGTGAGATGTTTAGACTGGATTTGGCATTTTATCTATCTAGTGATTACTTTCCCAAAGACCTAGGATAGGCATATGTTGTTGTTTGATTGTGTTAAAGATATCATATTTTTGTTAATATACTTATATTACATTAGCAAATAGTTTTCATGATCAGGAACTTCCTCGTTATTACAAATGTAGATGCACCCCTGTAAAACCCATACTTCTCTTGTTCTACCCTCAGGATCTATGTCAAATAGATCCATACTCTTCCCTCTGACCTGGCCCTTCAGGTTTTGGAAGAGGGCTATTCTCCCCTTAGCTTTTCTTTAAGTTAAACATATGCAGTTTCTTTAACTGTTCTTCCAGGATTTAGCTTTCAAACTCCTCACCACCTTTGTCAATCTTCTCTTTGCTCTTTCCACTTCCTCAGTATCCTTGTAGTGTGGCAATCAGAACTGAACACAGTATTCCAGGTGTGCTTTGTGCAGTACAGTATAGAATGAAACTATGTCTTCTGTTTATCTTGACACCATACCTCTGTTGATGCAACCCAAGGCTGATGTGGCCTTTGGGTAGTTTCAAGATACTGCTGACTCATGCTTAATCTGTAATCTACAAAAGATGCCAAAATCCTTCTCACAAGTACTACTGCCAAGCCTGATACCACCAGTGGTGGGTTTCAAATTTTTTTAGAACCTATTTTGTGGGTGTGGCCTATTTTGTGGGTGTGGCTTGGAAGTCATGTGAGCGGGCGGGTGTGGCGAACTTGACATCACTCATGCACACTCAGTCACATGACCACCACCCCCAAGCCATGTGGCAAAAAAATTTGGGACTCCTGTGAAGGGGGGGGGGAAGAGAGGGGAAACCTCCCCAAAATAGACAACTGGAGGATTAAGGACTGAAATTAGGGAGATCTGAGAAGGCAGGACAGAGAGGAATCCAGTAGAAAGCTATCACATGCTGGAGAAAGAACTTTGGGAGATGGGAGGACGCAGGACAGAGGGGAATCCAGTAGAAAGTTATCACATGTTGGGGAAAGAATTTTGGGAGATCTGAAAAAGCAGGACAGAAGGGAATCCAGTAGAAAGCTATCACATGCTGGAGAAAGAACTTTGGGAGATGGGAGGATGCAGGACAGAGGGGAATCCAGTAGAAAGCTATCACACGCTGGGGAAAGAACTTTGGGGGATCAGAGGAGGCAGGACAGAGAGGAATCCAGTAGAAAGCTATCACATGCTGGAGAAAGAACTTTGGGAGATGGGAGGATGCAGGACAGAGGGGAATCCAGTAGAAAGCTATCACACGCTGGGGAAAGAACTTTGGGGGATCAGAGGAGGCAGGACAGAGAGGAATCCAGTAGAAATCTATCACATGCTGGAGAAAGAACTTTGGGAGATGGGAGGATGCAGGATAGAGGGGAATCCAGTAGAAAGCTATCACATGCTGGAGAAAGAACTTTGGGAGATGGGAGGACGCAGGACAGAGGGGAATCCAGTAGAAAGTTATCACACGTTGGGGAAAGAATTTTGGGAGATCTGAAAAAGCAGGACAGAAGGGAATCCAGTAGAAAGCTATCACATGCTGGGGAAAGAACTTTGGGGGATCAGAGGAGGCAGGACAGAGAGGAATCCAGTAGAAAGCTATCACATGCTGGAGAAAGAACTTTGGGAGATGGGAGGATGCAGGACAGAGGGGAATCCAGTAGAAAGCTATCACACGCTGGGGAAAGAACTTTGGGGGATCAGAGGAGGCAGGACAGAGAGGAATCCAGTAGAAATCTATCACATGCTGGAGAAAGAACTTTGGGAGATGGGAGGATGCAGGATAGAGGGGAATCCAGTAGAAAGCTATCACATGCTGGAGAAAGAACTTTGGGAGATGGGAGGACGCAGGACAGAGGGGAATCCAGTAGAAAGTTATCACACGTTGGGGAAAGAATTTTGGGAGATCTGAAAAAGCAGGACAGAAGGGAATCCAGTAGAAAGCTATCACATGCTGGAGAAAGAACTTTGGGAGATGGGAGGATGCAGGACAGAGGGGAATCCAGTAGAAAGCTATCACACGCTGGGGAAAGAACTTTGGGGGATCAGAGGAGGCAGGACAGAGAGGAATCCAGTAGAAAGCTATCACATGCTGGAGAAAGAACTTTGGGAGATGGGAGGATGCAGGATACAGGGGAATCCAGTAGAAAGCTATCACACGTTGGGGAAAGAACTTTGGGAGATCTGAGAAGGCAGGACAGAGAGGAATCCAGTAGAAAGCTATCACACACTGGGGAAAGAAGTTTGGGAGATCGGAGGAGGCAGGACAGAGAGGAATCCAGTAGAAAGCTATCACATGCTGGAGAAAGAACTTTGGGAGATGGGAGGATGCAGGATAGAGGGGAATCCAGTAGAAAGCTATCACATGCTGGAGAAAGAACTTTGGGAGATGGGAGGATGCAGGATAGAGGGGAATCCAGTAGAAAGCTATCACATGCTGGAGAAAGAACTTTGGGAGATGGGAGGATGCAGGATAGAGGGGAATCCAGTAGAAAGCTATCACACGTTGGGGAAAGAACTTTGGGAGATCTGAGAAGGCAGGACAGAGAGGAATCCAGTAGAAAGCTATCACACACTGGGGAAAGAAGTTTGGGAGATCGGAGGAGGCAGGACAGAGAGGAATCCAGTAGAAAGCTATCACATGCTGGAGAAAGAACTTTGGGAGATGGGAGGATGCAGGATAGAGGGGAATCCAGTAGAAAGCTATCACACGTTGGGGAAAGAACTTTGGGAGATCTGAGAAGGCAGGACAGAGAGGAATCCAGTAGAAAGCTATCACACACTGGGGAAAGAAGTTTGGGAGATCGGAGGAGGCAGGACAGAGAGGAATTCAGGAGAAAACTCCTGAGCTTGCCGCTGCTGTCTGGTGGATGGTGCCGCTGGACCTCTCCATGTTTCTCTGTTCCCCACCTCCCAGGTATGGGACTTGACACTGAATTGGGCTAGAATAGTGCTGATGGGCGGGGGGGGGGAGCGAGTGATGGAGCGGCTTCCGGACGGGCCGGGGTGAGTGAGCGAGCAACAGGGTGGGGGAGGGGGTTCCCAAAGTTACTTCCAGGTCCACCTGTCGAACCTCCTCTTATCGGATCAGTAAATTTCACCATCCGGTTCTCCCGAGCTGGTGCGAACCAGCAGAAACCCACCACTGGATACCACCTATCTTATATCTATGCATCTGACCTTTCTTATCTAAGTGCAGAACATTATATTTCTCACCACTGACCTGCACTGAAGTTGTTCCCAGAAAGTGCAAATAAGCCAAGAGAGTGAGTTTTATTGACAAATCAAACACCTATCTCATAATAATGAAGAAGTAAAGTTTCAAAATATGTGATCTCCAGATATCAAGGTACATTTGTAGGAAAAGAAATGAGACAGCAGAGATGGGAGGAAGTACACTGTATTTGATTATCTTGGGAGCAGTGACTTGCTCCAGTTTCCAATATGAAATGGTTTTCATATTGGAAAATTTCATATTTCCCAATTTGAATTTATAATTGAAGCTCTAAGAACTTTCATTCCATATTTTTCTTTTCCAAATAAAGAAAAGGCTATCTGTCCCTCTCTCACAACAGAGGTGGCTTGCTGGACCCTGGTGAAACAGAGAACCCATTCTGTTTCTCTTTATGCATATAATTAATACAAGATGGGGGGGGGGGATTAAGAAGACCTATTTATGCAACAGCTGAACTATTTATGCATGTTGAAGAGAGGAAAGAAAATTATTTATGAGGTGAGAAATCAGGACAAGAACTTTAGAGCCCACAAAACAATCCCTGGAGCCAGAACTGTTTCAGTAACTTATAAATCATTCTGTATGTGTGAATGGTGAAACTGTGTTTCATCTCTTAATAAGCAGAAATAACAATAGTCCAAGATTTATACTCAGATTTTTGAGCCAGACGTCTTTTACGGCTATGACAAATAATACAATGACAATGCTCCTCAGAATTTGGTTTTTCAGAACAAATATTTAAGTTTCTGCGGTCATCAAAGGTCTACAGTATCATCTAGGATACTGATACTAGATAGGATAGTGGTACTATCCTATCTAAAGATAATCGTTTGTAGTGCTGGATACCATTTTGCACTGAACATTACATTCTCAGTCTGATTATATAAGGAGGGAGCGAAGGAACACAATAAAATCTCCTGATTACACTTAGAGTTATCTGAAATTGTCTCCTTCTTCCTTGCAACCCTTGTCAAATATCTTTAGATTTCAGGTTCCTGAATTTTCCAGTCAGCATGACCATTGAATGTTGCAAATTGGGATCAACAGATCTAGATGGAAGCAAAGGCAGCTTGCCATGTGAAGTATGTTCCAATTTTCCCAGACTTGCATTCATGTCAGCAGTAAAAATGTTAAATTTTTTTTGTATCTGCTATGGATACAGCAACAGATACAGTACTTGGAAACTACACTGTGAACTGAAAAGAAGTGTGAACAATGCACACTGAAACTGCAAACTACATCCATCTAGGACATGCAATACTTTCTTTTTTTCATTAAAAATTCTGACAGCTAATGATTTTTCTGGTGCAAAATCCAGTATATCTGTGGTGAAATGCAGAAGTAAGATTATTCCAAGAGCTGAGAAACAAGGGACTAAAGGAACAGGATATAACTGTGTGGAGTGGTGGGGAGACTTCTAATTCAGAATTCAGAGAGTAGAACAATTGAGTGTACTCATCAAGAAAAGGGTTGGCAGATAGGAGAAATTTGGATAGAGATGCCTACAAGGAGTGTTGGGAATAGAAGGAGCTTTAGGTTCTTTTATAAGAACCTTACATCCAAGTCAGGTGGATGTGGGAAGTCAACCAAAGATACAGTACATACATCTGTGAGGCTTTATATGCATGCATGTATAGACAGAAGATGTTCATGCCATTAGTTCTAAACTAAATAGCATAAACAGTCAAATGATCCACTTAGTAGCTGGCTGGCATAGCTCTCTGAGGGTTATGAGAGTTAATTCTCATAGTGGTAAAAAAAGAATACATTATCTAGACGATGAACAGATGTAGACTGTTCTATCTCTTAATAAGAAAGATAAGCCTCTAAGCTGATATTTACTATCTTAGAGTATGTATTGTAAGTAAAGTACTTCCAGAAAAAAATTGTGTTGTACAATTAGCCTCCCTTCTACATTATATATGTATATGTATATGTGTATGTACGTATGTACGTATGTATGTATGTCAGAAAACGCAGTCATAAAAAAAGAAAAAACTTCCTCCCTTTTCCAGCACCTTAAAGCAACAGGACATGAAATTGATTTTGAAGGAACCACAATAATCTCCAAAACTGAACACTTCAACAAGAGAACAATTATGGAAGCCATCAAAATAGAAAAACACCCCACAATATGAATAAACGTGATGATACCTCCCACCTACCAGACATCTGAAAACCAGCCCTAGTCAACAAACGAACCCCACCCACCACCCAGGTAGTTACAACACAAAAGAACAACAGACACACAGCCAGCACCTCAGCCACACAGGATGAGACGAAACAGCCGACCGATCTACAAACATCAACTCCATCTACCAATCAGGATGCAACTACACAGCCAATCAACCTACTTACAGCAACAAAGCCAGCAGCACTCCACACACCCCCACCAAGATTTATAGAAAGAAGACAGC
>NC_138548.1:50272861-50280294 GCF_964273705.1 Natrix helvetica
GGACCTTGAAACAAGCTGTAAAAATAGAGAATGGAGTGCCCCCAAAACCACTGAGTGATTCAGGGTGGTGGTGGTGGTGGAAGGGTCAGGCCTTTTGCTATTTGCTTAGGAAGAGATATTCATCTGTTACAGCTTTGGAAAGGAAGTGATGATATAGGCAGGTCAGCGTAGGTCTAGTTTGTTCCAGACAGCTGAGAGATCAGAGGTTAGACACGTGCTATCTTTTGCTGTACAGCATGCATGAATAACACCATCGTTTATTAGAATGGTCTACAGCAGTGATTAGTCAAAAGGGGCCTTTTGCAGTACAGATGATGTCTGGGTTTGTCTGAATTTACTTTAGGTTTTAGATAAGGAAAACCATGAATTTCTCTGTAGCAGCCCCATGGGAAACTAGATCCGGAACACCAGAGTGCAAAGCACTGGATTCCCCCCCCCCTGCTAGACAGACTGGATTGAAATATAAAATCTTATCTTACTCCCACGCATGCCAAAGGCATCCTAACATTATTTTTCGACAAGAAAGCAGAACTTATTTGTTGCATTTGTTTTGAATGTGTACAAATTCCTTTAGGAAGTTCTGAAATATGAACATATTTCAGGAAATGCTAAAGCAAATATTGTTTTCTTTGGGGCATCTGTTTGTGATTTGACAGCTGGAAAGAAGACATTTTGGTATTGGCAGAAGGTGAGGAATCATAATGTGTTCTAAAAAAAATGTCCAAATATTGACCTTCATTGTTGCTGCCATTTTCTGTTCTGCATTTGCTCGGATTTTTGTTCATGCCACACTGATTGCTTCTTGATTTGAGATGCCCAGTTAAGAGAAAAAATAGAAACAAGAAATGTTTATTGGAGTTATGTCTGTGAAGATATGTAAGCATACTTAGGTCATATAAATCTACATTCTTTTTTTTAAAGTATTAACTTACTTCTCAACATATACATTTATTTATAACAATTTATCTTGTTATACTGCTTCAGTGAACATGATTTCTTAAAAATAATCCTGTTTATTCCAGTCTGGTGAATTGCTGAAGATTCTCTCTTAAGAATCTCTGCCTCATAGAGTGGCATACAGGCATATACACGGGACTCCTTAAGAACAGAAAAGTGCTCTTAACCACTTTATGTCTGCAAGATGAATGTGACTTCGCGAAAGTCTGGAACAAATTATTCAAATGAAGAAAACAAGTTAACTTTCTATTTATGTCAAGAATAAAGTGTTTAATGCTCTTTGTAGTATTATTAGTTTGGTCTCAAAGGACAGGATTGTGATTTGCTATCTTGGGTGACAATTCTATGTGTGCTTGTTGAATGAGTCTCACTGAAGTCAACAAGATTTACTCTTAGGAAAACATGCATGTGTTTGGGCTGTGAGTCAAATGCACACATTGCTTATCTTCTATAAGACTTCACAGAGAAGAATCCCCATTTTATTAGGAATTAAACAACCATTGCACATTACTAGGATTTACTAGTATGGCAAGCCATCTATGCTATTGCTATGATTTTGCAAATGTTGTATTACGTTTTTAGGATATCTGAAATTTTGTAAATGATAATTACAAAACTGTCCTGATAATTGCATAGTTTAGAGAGATTTAAACAAAAATTTAAACATGAAAGTTGGACCATAAGGAAGGCTGAGCGCCAAAGAATTGAGGCCTTTGAACTATGGTGCTGGAGAAGAATCCTGCGAGTCCCTTAGACTGCAAGACGATCAAACTGGTCAGTCCTAGAGGAGATCAACCCTGACTGCTCTTTAGAAGGCCAGATCCTGAAGATGAAACTAATCTTCAGGATCTGGCCTTCTAAAGAGCAATCTTTAGAACTAATCTGGCAGCCTAATGAGAAGAAAGGACTCACTGGAGAAGTGCCTAATGCTGGGGGAAATTGAAGGCAAAAGAAGAAGGGGATGACAGAGATTGAGGTGGCTGGATGGAGTCACTAAAGCAGTAGGAGTCATCTTAAATGGACTCCAGGGGATGGTAGATGACAGGAAGGCCTGGAGAAACGTTGTCCATGGGACTGTGATGGATCGGATATGACTTCACAACTAACAAGAAGAAACATTTCTTGCTCATGCTCTCTGTCTCTCTCCTCTTACAAATGTAGCTAATAGATCAAACATTAAAATTAATCTCTTATTACTAAAATTTCTAGTTCTACTGACAACAAGGCGAACAATGAACTCTATATGTATCAACCTATTTCCAAAATACTTATTTCAGAGAAGATACCGCTTAACTTAGGATGCAGCAATTTATGTGGCTATGTAAATTAGATGAACAAAATTAAAAATAAATAAGCTTTATTTTAAAATGTGAAACTGCGAACTTCCAAGTATAATATTCTTCTGTCATTGTATGAATGTGTGGTTCACCTGTGGTGGATGCCAAGTGTCGTAACTGACTTGTGGAAAAATGAACAAAGCAGTACCTCTCCAAAGATTTTTGTAAGGATTATCAATAGCAATAACATTTTGACTTATATACTACTTCATAGTGCTTTTTACAGCCCTCTCTACACAGTTTCCAGAATGAGCCTATTGCCTCCAACAGCCTGGGTCCTCATTTTATCCATCTTGGAAGGACAGAAGGATGAATCAACCTTGAGCTGGTGAGAATTGAATTGAACTGCCGGCAGCTGGCAGTTAGCAGAATCAATCTGCAATACTGTATTCTAACTACTGCACCACCATGGCTCATGGGTGTATTTAACTTCTTTATAAGCGAACTTGTTTATGAAATCAAGGGTGATCAGTAGGGTGGCTGAGTCTAGAGTTAATCAGAGTATTTACATCAGAAAGAGGGTTTTTGAAGAGCTGTATAACAGGCTTTCCAAATTAGGATTTAAAATCATAAAAAAGCTCAATGTAAGCCAATTCAAAAGTATGCATTACAGTAACAGCTCCTCTTCCATACAGATGCATGTACCAAGTCTGACCAGTGAAGTTATGATGGAAAGTTCAAAGTAAATGTTAATTGAATAAATGTTAGCTATTAAGAAAGAGAAAATGAAATGACTACTATGATAATAGCCTTGAATAAATCTATATTATGGCCACATTGTCAATACTGGATGTACTGATACTGATTACTACTTGGGTTGTTAATCAAAACAGTTGTTCAGTGAGCTGTGCCACTTAACATTTTGTTTGACACAGTTGTCAGGCAACTGAAGTTAAGTGAATCCTAAAGTTATTAAGCAAATCCGGCTTCTCCCATTGACTTTGCTCGTCATAAGCTGGCTGGAAAGATTGTTAATGGTGATCATGTGAGCCTGGGATGTTGCAACCATTGTCAATTGCCAGTTGCCAAGCAGCTGAATTTTGTTCATGTGACTGTGGGGTGCTGTGATGGTTTTAAAAGCGATTACCCTTTATAAATCATTTTTTTCAGTGCCATTGTGACTTTGAACAGTCGCTAAAGGAATGGTTGTAAGTCAAAGACTACCCATACTGCTTGCAATAAATATATTCAAAAAAAAATACAGAAAAGGGCAACCAAAATTATTAGGGAGCTACGTCACATTTTTCTATAAGGAAAAACTTCAATGTTAGAGCAAATGTGGATCAGGAAAACATAATACAGGTATACAAAGTCATGTATTGTAAGGAAAATAAGCAGAAATGCTTTCTTTTCTTCCTCACCAAGTTAGAATTAGAGATCACCCACTGCAAATAAATGTGTGGGGATTCGAGAAGTACTTCTTTACATAAAACAGAGCTACATAACAGGCATGAAATCCTTTTACCTTCACTACCGGTTTGGAACTGGGAGTGCACTCATGCGCGCTCGCTTCGCTTCCTCACAACACTTCTGCACATGCGCAGAGTGTGCATGATCATATCTGGGCAGGTGGGCAGAGCCTCCCACCATCGTTGCTACCTGATCACCCAAACTGGGGCGAACCGGCAGAATATTACCTCTGCTACATATGGTATATACTGTATTCAGAAAAGATAATGGCCAGCTTTAATGGTCTTAAAAGATAACTCAGTAGATGCAAGCAGAATTGAGAAACTCAGTGGCTAATTATCCTAATGAATGCCAACTTTATATTCTGTAATTCAGAACATGCATTCAATGTATATGTAAAAATCATTCTATATACATAAATGGAAAACAAAACCACTACCTTACTGAGAAACGCCCCCCCCCCCAAACTAGTACATATTAGTACAAACTAGTACATACTAGTACATACTAGTACAAACTAGGAACTGGGTATGTTTAGCTTAAGAGAAAGAAGGACTAGGGGAGACATGATAGCAGTGTTCCAATATCTCAGGGGTTGCCACAAAGAAGAGGGAGTCAAACTATTCTCCAAGGCACCTGAGGGTAGAACAAGAAGCAATGGGTGGAAACTAATCAAGGAGAGAAGCAACTTAGAACTGAGGAGAAACTTCCTGACAGTTAGAACAATTAATCAGTGGAACAGCTTGCCTCCAGAAGTCGTGAATGCCCCAACACTGGAAGTCTTTAAGAAGATGTTGGATAGCCATCTGTCTGAAACTGTATAGGGTTTCCTGCCTAGGCAGGGGGTTGGACTAGAAGACCTCCAAGGTCCCTTCCAACTCTACTATTGTATTGTATTGTATTGTATTGTATTGTATTGTATTGTATATTCAGGAATTATCAGTTTTGCAATGGTTAGGAATAACTCTACATCTTTGTGGGTTTCAGTTTGTACAATTATGATTTGATATATGTGTGAACTAGAAGCACATGTGAGGGAAGGTATAGTGAGATAAAGTATAGCTAGTAAGTCACCTTTGATAAGATCTATACTGTAATCATTCACAGTAAGACCTGAGTAGGGCATGCTTCTAAATAAGCAAGCAAACAAACTTTTGAATTAAGATTTATAGTATTTACAATTTCAGTCATGCTCCCCAAAGCATGGAAATTGTAAGTTTGAGGTACCCAACATCATTTCCATGCCATGTAAGCAGTAAACACATTTTACAGTCTCTCCTGAAACCCTCACGGGCTCACACTTTCTCTTGGTCTTTCACCTTTTTTTTCTCTGCGGCAGAAAAAAACATTGCCAGGTTGGATACCAAGCAGAGACCGAGCATAACAGATTCCCCAAATGACACACTGTTTTGTTTAGGGGTAACTATGAATCACAAACAGATGCACAATTTGTTTCAAGATAGCATTTCAATTTTATTTTAAATTGTTGATAAAGCATGAAACAATAAAAAAATCAGTTAAATTACCAACAAAATACAGTTAAATAGAGGAATAGAATAACAGAGTTGGAAGGGACCTTGGAGGTCTTCTAGTCCAACCCCATGCCTAGGCAGGAAACCCTACACCACTTCATACAAATGGTTATCCAGCATCTTCTTAAAGACTTCCAGTGTTGGAGCATTCACAACTTCTGGAGGCAAGCTGTTCACTGATTAATTGTTCTAACTGTCAGGAAGTTTCTCCTCAGTTCTAAGTTGCTTCTCTCCTTGATTAGTTTCCACCCATTGCTTCTTGTTCTACCCTCAAGTGCTTTGGAGTTTGACTCCCTCTTCCTTGTGGCAACCCCTGGGATTTCGAAACACTGCTATCATGTCTTTGAAAGGAAAAGACTTTACTAGTTATAAATCTTGCCTTTCATTTCTCCAAACCATGAAACACTTTTTACAATATTGTTAAGTTGCCAGTAGCCCAATGTCCAAACTGTTTTCTCATTTTTACAAGCAGGTTGAAGCAATGTTTCTATTTTTGCCTCATATTCAAAAGATGTGAATAAAGGTTCATAATTTTGCAAACCACCAGAACTGTTAAGATTAACATGAAACACTTTTAGTTAATTATTTATTCAGTGTATGTGGTTGTCCATCTGAGCCAAGTGGTTTTGGGTAGCTAACAATTCAAAAACCTACAAAAACAGCAACAAATGCCTCCAAACAAAACAAAATAAAATAGAAAATTGGCAGGCCAAATAAAAATGTCAACTAAAACCAACAATGAATCTAAATTCAGTTCAAAAATTTCAGTAACACTAATTGATAAGCTTCAACAGCCTGACCCCTAAGCTTGGGAACAGGTTATATTTTCATAGCTTCATGAAAGGCTAAAAGGGTCACGGCAAATCAGATATTTGAGAGGTTGATGTTTCACAGAATAGTGACATGGGTCTACTATGTAGTCCACTTAAATGGGTAGGACCCATAATGTGTTGCTCTTGTCAGATGGGATGGGTATAAAAAATCAAGGAGGAATGGTCAGCAAATAACCTGGCTGTATAGGTAATTACCAGTACCTTGAATGCATTGGGCAACCAGGGCTGTTCACAGTATAAATATATTTCTACCAACTGCAATTTCTATGTTGTCTTCAAGGCTAGTAGAATAGAGGGGGTGGGCTAGCAGTCTCAAGAACCTGTGTGTTTCAGGAAGAGGTCATCTTTCCTCCCAGATAACCAAGCCAGTTTATGCTTCATCACCTGCAGGGGACCTGCCTCGTGGCTGAATTCCAACATGCAGCATAAACTTTATCCTGGAAAAGGTGAGCAAATTTTTCATGGTGACACTGCAAGTAAGCCTCCAATTCAGCCCTTTTCAAGAAAACCATGAACTGGGCTGCTGGGCAACTATCTGTGAATGCTATAAAAGAAAGGGAGTCTCTGCAGATTTTACTCTGCTAGTCACTGTTGACTACAAGGAGCACAATTCATCTCCATTTCAAGGTCACTGAGCTAATATTGTTGGAAAACATTTCCGCAGTCATGTGGCTAGCATGACATCATGGAGCAATGTTATCTTCCCACTGAAATAGTACCTATTTATCTACTCTCATTTGCATGCTTTTGAACTGCTAGGTTGGATGCTATAGAATGCTATAAAGGCAGAAAAATATTGAAGTTTTGCCACCCTTTGTGCCGCAAGGTAGACCCAAATAACAATTTCAGCTTGGGCTCAGTGGGTTTCATTCTTTTCTGTTCTCCAGGAGTGCTCTGAGTATGTCCCCAACCATTTCATTTCTGTCAATTTTCTGGTAAAGAGAGTTTGGGGATCTACCAGAAAAGAGAAGCTGCAAGGGGGCAATCTGAACCAAAGCCCCTGCTGCCTGCTTATTCCAAGCAGTGGCTTTTGTCAGACCTCAGTGACAACTCCAAGTTTCCTCTGAAATCCCACTGGATCCATAATTACTTTGGCAGGCCTATTAAATAATGCAGTCTCTCTGTAATTGAGACCAATGAGCACCAGAAAACTCCAGGCCAACAGAGTGATCTGATCATGTAATGGAATGTGTGGATAACCTTGAGGAGTGAAAGAAAGAGATGCTGTCTAGTGAACAATCAGACATGAGAGGGAGGAGCTTGCAATTCTTAATGATCAGAGGAAATAAACTTAGGAAGGATCCTCCCCCTCCCAACTGATCAGATAGATAAAACTGGTGGCAGGAAATTTGTACCTTCAGACT